>NC_045626.1:3997500-4120000 GCF_009829155.1 Mustela erminea | reverse complement strand
ATCTACATGTTTGAAGAATGTAAGTCTTAGGATTCATAGGTTAAGAAGACCAAGAAAATCTCTTAGTGATGGAAAGCTATTTATCTAGAAAATAGGAGGCTACATTAAAAATAACATCTTAAATTACTAAACCATGTATCTTTACAGGTTTGAGATTGTGAGGCTGATATAATAAATTAAATTTTATCTCACTGTATCTAGGATTGTTCATTTTTCTGGTCCACTAAATTAAGCACAAAGAATACGGGTTTCTTAGAGAGAAACATGATATTAAGCATTTGCTTTAACTGTTCATTTCCAGTAGATGGCTACAGTTCACTACCAAATTGAACTTGTAATAGATTTTTTACAGTAACTAAATCAGAAGCTGAAGGCTGGATCACTATAAATGAGCTGCCCTGCACATTTTTCTTATTTCATGTGCCTAGTCATCTAGCATCATTACTTTTAAAAGAGCATCGTCTTAAAATGACTGAAAAGTGCTATTTTCACCTGTTACCTCTTTGATCAAGTATAGTAACGCCACTGTTTACTTGGTTTCATCACAGTGTATTTATTTTTTAAAATTCTATGTTATGAGGAATCCTAGTAACTATTGAATTATGGAAAAAATTATACCATTACAAGAATCCTTATACGTTCTATAAGTTACTGTTTCCCTAACTTCAATCTTTTGATTTCTAAATTTATTTTAGCTTTTAAATTGAAGCACTGCGGATCATTTATTACTTGTGTTGTTGAAGTTCACTAGCTTTTACAAAGTATTATTTCAAATGTAATACATGCACATACATATGCGGGTTTTAAGAAAATACATGTTTTTCTTTAATCTGGATCTGCACCTAAACATTTTAAACATAATTTAATCAGGCTAAAATAAAATAAATACAAGTTCGTTATTTGGAAAAATATTTCCTAGCTTATAAAGTACTTAAAGTTTGCATTGCAGTTGGACGTGTGTCGGTCCACTAGGCTATAGAAATACCTCGTAAGCATAGCACTGAGATGATAAGTGTCACTATTGACTTTTCACCCTCATCCGTAAATATAACCGTGTGCTATCTGAGTAAATGAGCCTGAATTTACTGTGTATGTGGGGGTTTTGAATGCAACAAAAAATGTGAAAAAGACTAGACTTTTTCTCCCTCCTCAGGACTACTGTGCAATTTGTCTTGTCTTCTTTCACTGAATATTTGTTTTTCTTTATTTGAGGTGTGTGTGTGTGTGTGTGTATGTGTGTGTGTGCACGTGTGTGCTCCCGCCCACGCTCATATATAATATCAATGTGATTTTGTGTCCTGCAGGTATTGGTTGAACCAAGCAGTTCAAGGCTTAGCTTTCTGTTTTATTTTACAAGTGAAAATGTCGCTTTTGTGGTACTGTAAGACTATAATTTCAGATCCTTTTTTAATCAACTGCCAATTTATATGGCTGGCTACCACTGCTTAATCTATTATTAATAAGCATTTTGTGCAGCTTTACAAATTATAAAAATAATGCCAAGGTTCTAGGAGGATTTTATTTTCACACTTAGAATTTATTGTATAAATTTCACATTGTCACTTGAAGACAAATGAATTATTTTGTACTTTTTTATTGATGCTGCTGTATGTATTTATCATTATAATAGAAGTCGTTTAAGAAATGGGCCACAGTTGTAATTAATTAAAAAAAAATTCATTCACACATTTTGTTAAGGGATAGTTGGAATATTCAGGTGAGTCTTTGTGAATCAAAGGGACTTCACATAGGTTACTGTTACTTTCCATAAAAATAACTGATCTGTTTTTCCAAGACACTTAATATTTATGAAAATGGGAGGAATTTTTTGGAGGGGGTACACAGTTCATTCTTTATGGATGTGTGTTAGTGTTCACATATATGCACATATTTGGACACATACGTGAGTAAATCCTTTATTTGTTAAAGACCTCAAAGGACAAAGGATGTTTGACCCCACCCTGAGACATGCCATGTACGTTTACACAAGGATCATGGAACACAGATTTTAATAATGCAAACAATATTAGTCCTGTCCCCTCTGGCGTTTCCAACCTGGACATACTGATTGTATACTTTGGTTCCTAAACCATGGAGATGTATCTGATGCCCTTGGGAGCACCTGGCCAAGCTAAGAACATTTCAGTGATTACAAGGATAGTGCCTAGAGGGCAATTAAGGCACAGGGCAAGAAGCAGCCAGTGATGAATCCCTGCAGCCCCGTAATGAACCAGAGAGAGGGAAGCTGGGAATTGGGCCACAGTGGTGGCTCAGACGGACATTGTGGAGTAATGTGGAGACTGTTTACCAAGAGCATTATTTCTGTGTTTTGATATTTATATAATCAGAGACAGATTTGCAAATCCTGCCACTTAATGTATTTAACATACTCTTTTAGATTAAATTAATGATTTAAAGCTTACCAGTAAAATCCATGGTTGTTTCTCTATATTGCTGAAGTTTAAGTGATAGACTTGCTTTGAGTGCACTCTTTTGGAAGATTATTTTCCTTACTGTCGAGTTTGTACGTGTGCTTTTCTTTTACTGATACTCAGTAATTTTAGTCAAGTGTTTGCCGAATTTTTTTGCATGTGTCTGTATAGGCTTCCTGTTTGCTTATTCATGGTATTTTCTGAGTTGTTAATATCCACAGTGGAAAGCTGACTTTTCTTGATCCAGTTCAAGCCTGTGAAAGCTGGGGGTGGGGTGGGTGCGTGACCCCTGAAGGTATATCCTTTTTTGTGTAATTCTGTGTCGAGGATCCTAACAGAAGGAGCATTTTGTATAGTATATGTAATTCATACATGAGTATTGATCGATTTAAAATCTGGTTTATTTCACTGTTTCACTGCTGATTTTTCTGGCTCCTGTTTGGTGCTTACGAACACATTAGTAGCATATAATACAGATGTACTGTTGTGTGATTTCCTCTTTGTCCACTTGCATTCTTGTGGGCAAATGTAAAAACAAAAAGAGAGTGAAGAGGAAAGCTGCTATGAGCATGAGATCTGATGCGACAAACCTGGTTACTTAACCGTGGTCTCCTTTAGCTGCGGTCTTGCACACAGGTATTCAGGTGTGGGCGCTCCTCCCTCACGGTCTTTTGCCTCGGTGAATGCTCAGATAGCAGGGTGAGCCGAAAGGTCGCTGACCGGCTCACAAGCGTTCAGCTCCAGAACACTTGCCTCTTGGCTTCCTGTTCTTGGCATTGTCTGAATCACCTCTCCTGCGCCACCGCACTCCTGTAAATACTGGCCGCGGCTGGGCCAAGTCTGCAGTGCTGCTTCTTGTGTGACCACTAGGGGGAGTCGAGGAGTGTCCCTCCAGTTTCTCCCCTACCTCTGCTGCCCCCTTCCCCCAGCTCTTGGCCTGCGCTCCCTCCTCCCCACCTCCCTTCCTTTCTTCTTCCCTTTCCCTTCCTTCTCCTCTTTGTGTGTGCGGCTGGAAATAGCACCGTAACCTTACCTCCCAGCACGGTGGAGCAGCACTGCAGATAAACAGCCGTTGGCTGTGGTTTTCTTAAAGTAGTTTAGTAAACATCCTGTGTCTTCCTCTCTGCTGCTCATGTACTTAGAGGGTGGCAAGGGTGTAGTTCTGATGCGTAAAGAACTCCTAGAACAGTGTTACTACCTAGGTGAATATTGAATGGAATTTGAGATTATGTAAGGGAAAACTGTGGTGTATAAAATGTCAATATGATCTAGAAATGAGGTGTGTAAAGATAGCTGTAAAATAATTATTTAGGAACAATTTCAACCTACTTTTGCTTTAATTAGAATGACTCTCAATTTGTGAATATTCCTGAATTTTGTCTTTCTAACTGAAATACGTTTAGGGAGGCTGACGTGGATTATGTTACATGGTTATTTGCTTGGAGTGTTCTCATAAAAACAGGTAGACGTTTATTCAACTGTCAGAGTTACTAGATTGATTTAAACATCCATAAAGAAATATTTTAGCTTTCTTGAAAGAATAACTATTAATGTAAATTTCAGTAGGAATTTTAAACACTGTGTATACATGTCCTTTAAATTGTGTTATTAAAATATATTATTCATATAATAGTTTTTTACGTTTTTTAAATATCCATCTGGGGAAATTTGAGCACATGTTAATATTTTTCTTCCCAAATTTGTCTTCTCTGGATATTTAAAGATTATGGATTTTTGAAATAGCTAGAGAACTTAATGCTGGTATATTTTAGACCTCATTTCTGATTTCATAAATACATAAATTTTTATTTTTTAAAGATTGCATTTTAATGATTTTCATTTTATCCTTAGGGATTGATTTTTTTGTGTGTTTTGTAAAATAAATCCATTCCATTGTTTATTGAAAATGCTTAACGTCCGCAGAGTTGATTAAGTACCACGAAGGTTGTTAGTTGTTACAGAATAAATATTTTTAACAATGTATGTCTACTTATAAAATTGGAAAAAATCATAAAATAAAAAAAAAGATGTTTGTCTTTTACTTAATTCTGAAATTGTTCACATCGGTTTTACCCAGCTAAAACTCATGGCTGAATTTATATATGTCTGATTGTTGTCAGAAATTTATTTCTATAATCAAACGGTAAATCATCTTAAAGCTATCCCGACAGTGGTTATAGGAGCTATGGTTGGTGGTTGTGTTTGAGAAACAAATGCAGTAAACATTTGTGAATCTTTTAATGATTATATTTCTTGATAGCTTTCATAAGAAAGCACATAATTTGTGATGACTTCAGTAAAAAAATACATGGCATCAAAACTTTTTGAGTTAGCGGCAAAGTAAATGGGGCAGGTTTTGCATTTTGAACACAAGTGTTATGAAGTGTGATTGAATTTGTCGTGAAAGTGTGTCAGTATTAATAAAAGTATTTAGGTACAAGTTTCCTGGGCTTTGTAGCCTTTTTAAGGTTAAGGATTGGTTAATGTGGAAAGTCACTTCTGTGCATTTGGTAGTATACAGAAAATGACAAATATATTTCTGTGCATTTTGGATTATTATGCCATTTCTTATTTCAAACCCTTTTTGTCAGGACACCAGGCAAAACAATGATGCTTTGAGGACGTAATTAAAGATATTGTTCAAAGAACAACTTTCTGCATATTTGAATTATTACTGTCATCAAAATCATACAAATATGGAAATATGATTGCCAGAAGCACATAAATCAATGATCAGCATGGCCTCAAAATCCAATAAATATGTAGAGTTAAATACTTTAAAATGCAAATTGTGTCTGATGATTTGCATATGGTAGAGTTTAAAGGGAATTTGTTGCTTAACAACCTCTAAGGTAGCAGTTAGGGCTGTGGGTAAACATAGATTTTTTTATTCATCATTGGTCAAGTTGCACATTTGATAAATGATGGGAGAGACTGCCTTCCTTGGTTAAAATGACTGCCGTCTTCACTGAATCCTAAACTGCCTCGAAGTCATCTGAATAATTAAGAGTTAATTATTCTTCATCCGTCTAGATCAGAAAAGGACAGATTTAGGGAAGGAATTTATAATTTTTGCCTCACGTCCTGTCATGTCGTAATGTGATAAACTAAACTGACTCCAAATAATATCTAGTGACCTTATAGTAATTACGCCTCACAAAACATTTTTGTTGCAGTTTTTTAATTGCTTACATCGATTCTAGAAAGTACACATTAACAGACTTAGAAGTTTAATTGTCTCCAAAGAAAGCAGTATAAAATTCATGTTCCATCACTGCTGGGCTTTAAGGTCCTCGGACTGGATACATACCAACCCAGCACACAAGTTTTCCTGTGTGTTCTTCTAGCAAGGACGAGCAGTTGCTCCCAACATGTTGGAGGGGACTGTGGACACACCGGGAAAAATGATTTTAAGAAGTTCTGTTGAAAGGGCAATGAATCTCTCTTCACCTATTTTAATTTGAAATATTAAAATAGAAAACTTGTTTAAAGAACTTCATTTTCTCATAATTAATATAATGATGGAACAGGTAACTCATGCAGATTTACCAGGAATGCACATTATTTGAAGAGACTGAAAGAAGACACTGGAAAGTTAAGAAATAAACTGATTCTTACTATTCCCTGGTAAAAACAGATGGCGTAGAATTCACACAGAAAACCCAGTATCTCCTTAGTGATTTTTTTCCCCACACGATTTTCTTTGAAAATAGAGTGTTTTGAGAATGTTTACTGATCACAAGAAGAATTGTAATAAAGAAATCAATATGCATGATCTCTTTCCATGTAGTACAACAGGGTTACACTGTTAGGTTAAATACAGGCAACATTCCTTTTCAGAAAATCAATTTGCTGTGTAGGCTGCAAAGCCGGTCTCCTCACAGAGCCATTTTATGTTGTGCACACAGTAAATTCTGTATTGGCACCTTCAAATAGTATTGACTTCTCAAAGACTGTACGCTTAGTAACCTGACTTGAAGAAGAAAGGCCAAGTCCCTTAGTTTAAAAAAAAAAAAAAAAAAAGATATTATTTCTTTTTTATATTTGATCACAAAGTAGTCATCTTTAAAAAGCCATTCCTTGGTTTTCGTATTTCAGCTGAAATGCCACATGGAATTTTAGTGAGAACTGGAATTTTTATGTTCATTAGCTGTCACTGTTTGCGTTCCCATCAAGGGTTTCCGCACCCCCCACCCCCCGCAGTTTATCTGCATTTCTCAAAAGCGTGTTTTTAGGCTAAGCAGCCATTGGTGCTTATTTTGAAAAGTTGGAGTAATTGTGAAAAGATGAGATTACTTTATAGTTTCTTTGTCCCTTGCCTCCATTTACAACAAAACAAACAAACAATTTTAGAGAGGTAAAAGTTTAGGGAACACTCGCAGCTACTAAGTTACTCTATGTCGTGGTTACTAAGGCAAATATTTAGGGAACATGTGTGAAAACGTTTTATTTTTAGATCCTTTCACTCCTCACACTAAATTTGGCTCTTAAAATGCTTTGGCCATTTTTGATGTAGCTGTTTAATTTAAGAAGACCAGCCCTCCCACTCATGATCGTCTTTTTATGAAGTAGTTCTGCTGTGCTCGAGCCCTACTCTGTTTCTGCCAGCACAGTGACAATACGTCCCAGTCGCCCTGGCCTGACTCACATGGCTGTACGCAGTGGTTGTGTTTAAATCATAAGGACGCGTTTGTTTTTCAGTGTGATCAGCAGGGGTGCAGCAAACCATGAGGCCATTTAGTCTTTGCACTTCTGTGAGGTGCAGTGACTGTTCTTTGATTCCTGGTCATTCATTGATTTTTGCGAGACTTTTTCTATATGCTGCGTGCTTCTCTTAGATGAGTTTTATTGGTGGTGATGATGAGTCATTCTTAGATTGTAACCAACTGAAAAGGGCTTTGACCTATTAAATTTTACCCCAGCTTTTTAGGGAGGTGAGGCGATCCATAGGCTAAGGATGTAAAATAAGTAGACTAAATACTAGACGGGAATTTTGTAGTTTAATCCCTCTGTTACCATTGTAGCACGACTAACGTTCACGGGACCTTTTTATAACAATGGGCGTTACAGTGCAAGAGCCAAGGACCACATAAAGTGCTTTTAGAGTACAACATTGGGTTTGGAAAAGTTCATAAGCGTAAGGAGAAATAAGTAGGTTTTGGTTAGGGTATATATTTACCCGTGTTTTAAATGTTTATAGGAACCTCTGACATTTAAAAAAAATAAATCATCACGTATAAAACGAGTTTACTCTTCAAGAAAAACATTCTTGTAATAGGCACAAAATTATCCAAATAATAGTGTAAACCAAGCCAGGCATAGCAGCAGACAGAAAAATGCATTCAGCCAGTAGGATCATGGATTTGTTTGATTCAGATAATTGAAAGTGTTTCATACTATTATTGCAACTTGAAGGCTTGTTTAAGTGTCTAGCTGTCAGTCACTTTGGAAGGTGAAAAGTATTCAGTTGTCACTCTGTCAGTCAATAGAGATGAGAACTGTCTGCCTAATGGATTTCTTTACATAGATGTCTGCACGGAGGGAGAAGTAAAATCAATGTGTTGTCATGTGCGCGGACGCAGCATCAAGCTGCCAGGTGAATTGCAACTGTATCTCTGTAACATCTACATTCCTGGACTGTTTGTGGAAGGCAGACGGAAGCTCTGGATACACAGGAAGTGAGATGCGCAGGGGAAGGCGTGCATTTGGGGAAACAGTTTCTGGTATCATCTGTGCCCATGAGAGCATCTATTCTAACCTCTAAAATCCCGTTTTCTATAAGTTAGGAGGAATGAGGAAATCCATATCGTAATGGCATCGTCCTTACATTCTAGGTGCTTGTCACTAAACAGCTCTTATTTATTTATATTGCATCTAAAACCAAATAATACTTGCTGTGCACTGGACGTTACCCTAGTTAGTGATTCCTGTTTTAGTAGAATTTTTGTCAAAATCAGGGATAAACACGTAAACCTGTATCACTCTGTTTTTTGATGGCGGAAATCTGAGAGGTAAAGATGAAAGAGTAGGTGGTGGCCGTCATGGTGTCAGATCATCTTTAAAAACATTGGGGGGCTAAAACTAAGGAAAGATTAATTGTAAAGTACTACATTTAAATTGAAAAATTAGCTGTGCAGGAATGGAATGCGAGTCCTGGCTTGACAGCACATTATGTAATGGTAAATGGGGAGATTTAGCTGATAACAAACTAAGCATTTAGGGTAATGTTGCAGACATGGAAAGCTGTGTAGCATTTTCCCCTGTTCATCTAATACCTTAAATTATTGAACCAGTTCTTGGAATGTCATAAAAACTCTGGCTGACTACAGATCATTCGAAGAAGGGTGACAGGATTCAGGAAGCGCTCTCCTGTTAGGATCAGGTGAGGGACCTTAGAGAAGGTTTAGGGGATTCGGGAGGAAGTGGCATGTCACAGTTGCTTCTTGGAGTCTTTCAAGGTCATCATCATCCTGACGAAGTTCCCCCTCTCAAAGTTAGACACAGAGGTCAGCAGGTCCACACAGGCATTTTCCAGCAGTGACGTTCTGCCCCTAAGTCTGCACATGGGAACCGTGCAGGGCTGGCCCACACTCTGTTGACAGGACCTGCAGAAGGACAGGTTGGTGTGGGGCAGCTCTGCAGGGACTCTGGACCCTCACAGCTCATAGTATGTCGGAGAGCGGCTTTGGGGACCCATGTCAGATTACCCATGTCCAGTGAGTCATATTTCACAAGTAACAAGTAACAAGTTTCAGTGATCACCACAGTCTCTGAAAACATTTTCACATGCCCAAATCACGACCCATAGGAACTATTTTAATTACTTTAAAAAGTGAGTTTTGAAATCTAGTCAATTCTTAAAAACAAGAGCTCATAAAATGAGAAAGTAGCCTCAAGAAAGGTTGGTTTTGGTGGATGCCATGTTTCTGTTCACCCTGCTCCCCTCCAGCTCTTTATCATTATCTTTAGCATTTATTGTCCCTTGTAGATGAGAGATGGTAGATTCCCAGGCACAGAGTCACAGGAAGTTTTTTTTTTTTTTTTTTTAAAGATTTTATTTATTTATTTGACAGACAAAGATCACAAGTAGGCAGAGAGAGAGGGAGAGGAGGAAGCAAGCTCCCCGCCGAGCAGAGAGTCCGATGTGGGGCTCGATCCCAGGACCCTGAGATCATGACCTGAGTTGAAGGCAGAGGCCTTAACCCACTGAGCCACCCAGGTGCCCCAAGTTTTTTTTTTTTTCATGAAATGTGTTGCTGTGCCGCCCAAGGCCATGGGAGAGGGCCCCTGTTCACAGGGTGTCTGGGCTGAGTGGGCGTGTAGCTTCAGTTTTAAAGGCAGGCGGTCAGGAGACCTGGATTCTGCAACGCTAGCTTTGGGTCCGGGTTCTGCCGATGCTAGTTATGTGACCTCAGCTGTGTTCTTCACCGGGTTTGGCATCTGGGTCATTTGCAAAATAGAGGTAGTTTTAAAGGAGTAAATGACACAATACATAATGAATTATCTAGCACAGTGCCAAGCAAAGAGTAAACAGTAAATTAGTTTTATTTCCCACACATTTTATCTCTAGGGTTTTTTTTTTTTTTTTAACTGTGTATTAATTAGGACTAGTTTGGTTACAAAGAGCAGAAATACTAGTTTACATTGGCTTTAATAGATACAAGTTTATTTCTAGCTCACATAAAGAAAGTTTCTTAATGTTTTTTAGAGATCTGGGCATCTTGTGTTCTGTCCCATGTCCTCAGAGCAGGGTCTTCACCTTCTAGGTCACTTTATAGTCCAGGAGAGCTGCTGGGGTACCAGCCATTGCATCTGTGTTCTAGGCTGAGGGCACGGTGGGAGTCAGAGAAGGCACCCTCTTCCTTTAAAAGACCTATCTGAAAGTCCCATACTGTATTTTGAGTTACAGTTCATTGACGAGAGCTTAGTGAACTGATGGTGGGAAATGTTGTGTTTTAGCCGGTCCTGTTGCCTGTGTTTCCATTTCTACAAGGGAGTTCGAGAATTAAGTCGCTTGTAAGCACATCTCCTTCTGGAGGTGAGAAGTCTGGCCCTCGTGTCTCAAGGACTCACCTCCCGGGTCCTACGTGTGCACTCCTCTACAAAGTGTGTGTCCTGAGTGGTGTGGATCAGTGTGCATTGGAGACTGCGGATCTGGGAATGAGGCCCAGATCCTTTATGGGTAGCCTGTGGGATGGAGAGTTCCCTCTGGGTGTGGTTGCTTACCGGATGTTCCTCTAGGAGAACCTTAAGTCAGCAGATTTCAAGACCCTCTCCTGTGTCTTGTTGCTGGGGTCCCCACGTCTTCCACGGAGGCCGCCATGTCTCCCATTTCTGGACTGGAAAACGGCGTCTTCTCCAGCTGTCTCCTCTTGAGCCGCCACACCCAGCCATTTGGCCCTTTGTGTGCATGCTTCCGGGGCTCAGCCTCACACCGTCCTCGTTTCTCTACCCGAGGGCTGCTCTTCCCCCTACCCTGTCTCTTGCTCGGTGTCTGCTCTGCAGCCTTTGCTTGTGATCTCGCTTTTGTCCCTGGTCCTGTTTGCACACCAGTAGGTGGAGTTACTCAAACCAGTGCTTTTACCATGCTGGTCCTTTACTAAAGAAACGAAACTCCCTTTCTTGTGCGTACTGCATTGTTTAACATTAAATGCAGTACATTACCTTATATGACAGATTGAAAATCATAGCCAATCACCTGATTTCCAGGTCTAGTGCTCTTAATGCCCGACAGCTTGTGGGGACAATAAAAGTAGCAGCTATTACGCTTATGAACATTCCTGATATCCGGGACATACTCGTGTCTTATGTGTAGTGTCCCATTTAGTCCTTATGATGATGGCATAGGGTGGGCATTTTTATTTCTAGATTCGAGGAATGGAAATTGAGATTAGGTGAAGCAGCTTTATCGAGTTTGTTGGTACTTGGTTAGAGCCAGGATTCAACTCTGATCGTCAGGCTCATGGGTTGTTCCATCTCTTTTGTCCCGAGGAGGCAGCAAAATCTTGTCTGTCCTGTGGCTGTGGATGAAGTCCCTCAGGAGCACGGACTTTGGGGGGTTGAAGTTCACCAAGCATTCCCCCGAGCGGTGCCAGGCTCCCATGGTGTCTGCATGCCCAAAGGTGCCCTTTTTAATTTTAGGGAGTTACTTTGTTACTGATGGACTTAAACCGTGTTTTAAGTGCTTTAGTTTGTGAAAGAAAGTGTTCTCACATAGAAGGCACTCCTGCCATCATTTGATTGACTTGACTTTGAGCACTCCACTGTGGCGCGGCCTTACCAAATGCTTGTCTCACTATTCACTGTCCTCTCCTTTTGCTTGGGGCCGGCTGCTTCAGCAGAGCTGTCATAGGAGTAATGTCATATTTTGGGAGTTTTTACCTTCCTGGATTGTTCAATTAATCAGAGTTCTGTCTCAGTGACCTCTGAAGTCATTTACGTAAGCACTTGAGTACCCGGCACTTACTGTAGCTTTAGAGCACGTGGATTGGGTTTTGAAAGAAATGGGAAATGTGGTCTGTAAACAAGGAATCATTGGATTTTGTTAATGCTGTTCTTTTTTTTTTTTTTAACACTGATTTTCCCCATGCCCGAAGTTACCCTTTCTACTCTGATGTACTCATGGTTTCTTCATTAGTACTTTGCTGAAGAACCAGATCCTTGAGACATTCCTCATTTCACGGAGTATGCATGGGCCTGAGTGGTGGGCACACATTGTGAATTCATTTGTTTTAGTTTTCAGTGTTGTTCTCTGTGCAGCCAGTGTATCCGTAGGAAGGATCTCTGTCCTCCTTTGGGTCATGCTCCAGCGTGCTGGGGTCCACTGCCCTTCTCACCCGTGGTGGCTTGAGGGGCACGTGTGCTGCGCAGCTGTGTCGGAACCCGTTTTGGCTTTGGAACTGCTCTCGAAAGAAGGGGCTGGATATTCACTGTCCCATTTGTCCTTGTTTCACTCCTCCCCTCCTGTTGATTCTGATCCTTACCCACAGTTCCCACTGGCCTCGGCTGGTCAGGAAGGCACACGTCCCTCTCCGAGGCCTCGTGTGCACTTTCTCGTGTTCTCCAGCCTCTGCGGTGGCAGCCGCACCACCTCCACCCCCAAGCCCCATGGGCTGTGTCTCTGGAAGAGATTAGTGTTTGACTCTGTAGCCTGTACAGAAGTCTGCCTCCCTGATGTGGGCGGGCATCACCCAGTCTGAGGAGAGCCCTTGAATAGGATAAAGCGGAGAAGGAAGGGCAGATTTGCTCTCTCATTGAGCTGCATTGCTATCTTTTCTTACCTGGGACATCAGAGCTGCTGATTCTTGGGACTGCAGACTTGGGCTGCCTCACTCCACCAGACGTCGTGTGTTTCTAGCCTGTGCACGGCAGATCATGGGACTTCTTGGCCGTTGTAACTGCGTGAGCCAGTTCTTATAATAAGTCTCCCCCTTTATAAAAGTCTGCATATATCCCATTGGTTCTGTTGCTCTGGAGAATCTTGACTAGTACGGTGTCTGAAAGACACTAGTTCAAATCCTCTGTCAAGCACTCATAGTTGGCTTGAGATGAATGTCTGTGGAAGGTGGGTCGACTAAACAGCAGCCTAAAAATAACAAAAATTCATGGCTTTTTAAGACAGTTAAGACAAATACATGGTTTTTCTAACTAGATTTTTAGACTTCCAAAAAATATGCAAATAAATAATTATTGACTTCTGTTACGATTCTGCCCTGAGTTATGGCAGGGAAGTCAAGTGAAACAAACATGTATGAAACAAGGAGCAATATATTGTAATATTTTCTGACTTTCCTCCCAATTTATGTTAGTCATTTTGGCACTTCTCCCTACATTGGCAGAGTATAAGCAGAAGAGAAGAAAGGGTCTTTATCATATTATTGGGCCTCTTATTTTATTAGTTATTGGGATTTACTGGGTGTTGGGTTGGGTGCTGTCTGTTTCGTTACCTGTGGTGTTCCCTGCGTGGAGTCACTGACAGTAGATGGAGGGGCTCCCCTGTGTTGGCGCCATGAGAGGAGGGATAGGTTGGTGGGGGAGTTTCCTATTGCTGCTGAAAGGAAATAACACAACTTGCTGGCTTTAGACAACACATTTATTTTCTTACAGTTCTGGAGGTCAGAATTCCAAAATGGCTAAAATGGAGGTTCAGTGGATTTGGTTCCTTCTAGAACTCTAAGGGCTGATATGTTTCCTAGCCTTTTCCAGCTTGTAGAGGCCGCTCATGTTCCTTGGCTGATGGCCCCATCCTCCATTTTCAAAGCCCGCAGAGCACCCACCGCTCTCGTGGACTCTGAGCCTCCTTTCTCCCTGCTCTGCTTGGAAGGACTCTTGTGCTTACCTAGAGCCGCTGTGGGTCATCTGCGGCGGTAGCAGGATCCTTAGTTTAACCATGTCTGCACACTGTTTTGGCTCCTCAGGTGCCATGCTGCTAGGTTCTGGGGATGAAGACCTGGGCCCGTCTGAGGGCTCCTTGCATTGTCCGCTGCGGGTGGTCCGCATGCGTTTCCGTTTGGAGGAGACACACGTTTCCTTGGGAGACCATAGCAGGTCAGTGGGTATTCATTAGTGGGTTTGCTTTAGTATAAACGTCCTGAGGATTAAAAAAGGCCTATTTCATTGTGATTTAAATATCCTTGCAGTTTCTGCTCACCTCTGTGTCCATGATCCATCGTTATTTACCTAAAGTTTTACAATAGCGTACACAGGTCAATTGTTAGTTAGGACACATGGTTCCAAATATTTACATATGTCATCAGTGCCCTCTGACCTACCATTTAAGGAAGCTATTAATGTATTCTAGAAAATATGTGCCTGTAATTTTAAAGGTGTAAGCAGTCCTCACAGAAGCTAAAATCTCTGTAACACGGGGATGTGATGAAGAACTAAATTCAGTGTTCCTGTGGTTGCTTCAAGTTTGGTGCTTTGCCTCACTTCAGGAGTATTCAGCGACCTTTTGTGTTTCTGGGGAGTCTCAGACTTGTTTCAGCCCTTCTCCAGGTGTCCTCACACTGTTACCACCTCCTGTGTTCCTGCCAAAGTCCTCTGCCCACCACTCCCCTGCTTTGTGTGCCGAAGCTGGATCAGACCAGCTTATGGTGCTGGGACAACGGTTAGATGTGCAGGGATTCTCTGAGTTAGGTGAGAATACTGTTGGTAGCTTGAAATTGGGAGTGTTTACACCATGGAAATTGGCAATCTTAACAATCTGGTCCCTTTCCTCCTTCTCCTGAGAGCACATTTGATCTCAGGCCTCTAAGGAAAGAACCACAAGAAAAATTAGGCAAAGATTGCTCCTCCCACCCCATCAGTGAGTCTAGTTATGATTCAGCTTTGAGCGAGGGCCGGGGAGTTAAGTGTTATGAAACAAGAAACCAGTGTTCGGGGTTTTATTGCTTGACTTGGTAGCTCGTCTGAGAGCTGAAACTGTTCTTAGTGTATTACCAGTTAGTGCTGGGCTACTGGAGTCAGTGCGCAGTGTTCAAGACGGGTTGTCTGATTTGTCCTTATAGTCCTTGTTTCTCGGCTTCTGTGATACCGTAGTCTCCTGGGATGTTTTTGGTGTTGGTTTCTTTGTTGCCTCACTTTGTGCTCCTTCTCATGTAACCTACGCTTGCTCCCTCCCTCTGCTGGACTTGGAATGGCCCTGCCTGCACCCACCCCCCCACCCCAGCTCTGTTTCGGGTATCTAGTCCTTCATCTGCGCGTACCAGTCATCATTAAATTTTTTCTGTAAAGGGCCAGGTAGTAAATGTTTTGGACTTGTAGGCGACCTCGTCTCTTGTCATACCTACTCAGCATTGCAGTACAAGAGCAGCCCCAGGCAACGCGTGAATGACTAAGTGTGGCCCTGTCTTATGAAACCAGGTTTCCGAAACCACAGGGAGGCTGCATTTGGCCTATATTGTCATACACCAGCCTCTGATCCATACTCTCTCTGTGGGTGACAGATGTCCTTTAATATTACGGCTTTAAAATCTATCTCAGTGCCAGTCCACCAAGTTTCTATCTCTAGCCCTGATTCTTTATTCTTCTCTTCTTTCCTGAGGACCAGACTTGTGCATTTTACTTCTTATTTGATATGTGTTTGCTTGAATATTCTGAAGGCATCTCATACTTTAGGTCAAAATAGAGCTCCATTTGCTTCTCTGAACTTTTCTTCTACTTCCTGCCTCCATCCTTCTCAATATTCACTATCCACATTGACCTTGAATTAACCAACCCTGTTTCTGGTGGGGGGTGTGAGGGTGGGGGGGGGACTGGGGATGGTGGGAGTGTTTTTGGCTTGTTCTTTGTTGACTTTGGGATGCTAGTTTAATTGCCTTTTCTTGACCACCTACTTCTCACTTAACCTTTTATTTCCTTGTGGTGTAACTTACCTAGAAAGTATTTTGTTTGTGTTTTTATTCCCTTCTGTATTGTCAGTGCCTTCCCACTCAACTGTAAGGTCTCTGTGGGTGGGAACTCTGCATTTTTATATATACAAATGTATTTATTTTTGTTTATATATTTCTTATCAGAATTTGTATGTGTACTAAAAAATTGGACATAGTTTAGATACTTTTTGAAATTTATTTATTTATTTATGTTTAAGTAGTCTCTATGCCCAGTATGGGGCTCGAATTCATGACCCTGAGATAAAGAGTCACATATTCTTCTGACTGAGCCAGCCAGATGCCTCTAGGTTAGATAGTTTTAAAAAGATACTATTCTTTTTGCTTACATGAAAATAAAATATGTAAGTAAAGCACATTTCTAAAACTTCTTCACAATCAGGATCCACCATTTCTGAATCACTTTTCAATTTATAGTTTTCAGAGCCTGTGTTTTCTCATATGCTGTTGTCCTCTTTGTCATCAAGTGTATGGTAGAATAAGTCACCATTGTCTCTGGGATATTTTTCCAGACAAGGACACTCATGAAGGCCCGTGTCATAATCTGACAGGGCAGGAGTCCAAGAAACTGGCTTCTTGTCCTGCACTTTTCCACTGTTCAACTAAGTGGACTGACAGTTCCTCTTACAGGGCTTTTGGACAAGCAGAGCCTGAGTGGGCCGCAGGGCCTTCTTCCCCAGCCCCTCTGTCTTAGAGAACGATTTGGGACTGTTATTTTCTATAGGCAGTTTATTCATTTCCTTCATCTACCTGTTTATCTTTTCATTCCTTCTCTGTCTTGAGCTATATGTGACAGAATTCCTTGTTCCTGAAAAATACTCTTTTGTGTTTTATTATTAACTTGTTATTATTTGAGTTACCCTTTTGTGTTTTAATTAATGTGTGTCCCTCGGTGATGAATGATTTTATGTTTTATTCATCTGAAATTTTTTCTTAAAATTTTGTTTTTAAGTTATCTCTACACCCAGTGAGGGGCTTGAACTTATAAGCTGGAGATGAAGCATTTCATATGTTACCAACTGAGCCAGCCAGGCACCCTTCATAAAATTAAAAAAAAAAATAATAAATATACAGTGTGTGTGTGTATAATATATGCATTATTTTTTATTTTTTAATTTTGTGTGTGTGTGTGTGTGTGTGTCTTAATTTTGAATGATGTGCTTGTTGGCTGTAGAAATCTCTGTGTAGACTTGAGTAGTTGTGACAGAAAATTTATGGCTTGTAAAACCTAAAATCCTTACCCTGTGTTCAAATGAATTTTACCAGTCTCTGTTGAACTTTGCAGGGGTCTTTATTTTATTTTAATTTTAATTTTTTAAAAGATTTTATTTATGTATTACAGAGAGAGTGCAAGAGGGAACACAAGCGTAGGAGAGCTGGAGCAGGAGAAGCAGGCTCCCCGCTGAGCAGGGAGGCCATTGTGGGGCTTGATCCCAGGACACCGAGATCATGACCTGAGCCAAAGGCAGACACTTAAAAACTGAGCCACTCAGGCTCCCCGAGAGGTCATTGTTTTAAAGTCTCTTTCTGATAGTTCCAGCATTACAACCTTGGGTCTGTTTTTGTTGCCTATTGTTTCTGTTGGTTTTTTAAATTGTTTTGTTTTTCCTTTCTTTTTGTGTTGGTTATTTTTATAATGTGATGGATATTTTATTAACAGACTTATTAGTAGTAACTTAAGATTTGCCTGCATTGAGGATTTATATTAGCTTCTGTTACATAGCTGGGGATATGGATATTAGCCATCCAGGGTCATCTCATTTTAATTGCATGGGTTACTACAATTTGAGGTGGGCTGTAGGACTCTGATGGCCTCTCTGCTCTGGTTTACCATGCTCTTAGGGTAGATTCTTTGAGGTTCAGCCGCACAAGAATTGGGTTCCTTGGGGAATTCCCCTTTCTTCCTCCCCTACGACCATGGCATGCCTTGGACTCCAGTTTGATGGTGGTCAGAAGCCCATTCGGCCTCTCTGCCATCTTCTGCTGAATTGCAAATCCTCCTAGGAAAGCAGCCCCAAATGCCAGTTTTATCTTCATGAGCTTATTGTCATGGTCCTCTTTTTTCCCCTCAGGTCCTGGCCATGTAATTTTTCAGTCTTTTGTTAATTCTTCAGTGTCTTTAATCACACATTTTACATATTTTTATAGTGTTTTTAGCTATTCTCACTGCAAGGGTTGGCTCAAATTATGGGATTCCAAATTAGCAGCTTTCATCCAGTTTGAACTAACATGGATTTCAGCATTTCAGAAGTTTGGCTTAATTGTGAAATATATTTTTGAAATGTTAAGCAGATTAGGAATTTTTACCCTTCTTTCTTGGTGGATGGGAAGTTCAGTGACTGAAATGAGAGTGATATAAATATTATAAACATCTTTGGGATGCCTGGGTGGCTTAGTTGGTTAAGCATCTGACCTCACATGGGTCATGATCCTAAGCGTCTGCCTTTGCCTGGGTCATGATCCCAGTGTCCTGGGATGAGTCCTGCATCTGGTTCCTTGCTCAGCGGGGAGGCTGCTTCTCCCTCTGCCTCTTCTTGCCACTCTGCCTGCTTGTGCTCTCTCTCTTTCTCTCACAAATAAATAAATAAAATCTTTAAAAAATATATACATCTGTAAAATGTCAAGACAAGATGATTATATATATGAATATTTTTTTTGAAAAGTGATGCCAGGGTTTTCTTTGTGCTTTATTTGTAAGCTGAATAGTAAAATAGAGTAAAATTCAGAGATGCTGAAGAGAACATAATTAAAGCCATTTAGGCAAAGTTAAGGAGATTGATGGCTAGAATAGAAGATGGGGAATTGATGCACCTGGGGATTGGCCCGTAAGAAGTTATGCTTGCTTCCTCTTGTTGTTACCTAAAAGAATAGACTTTCTGACTACCTTGTTAACTGATTGATTAGAATTTGCATAAGAGCTAAGGATATAGGAGCAGTTAATTGTATTCCTAGTTTTTAACAAGACTTTTCATTACCATCTAGAAGTGACTGATTTATAGGATCAGTGATATAGGCCTACCCTTTCCTCTGAGTCATAGGCCCATATATTTTTTTAACTTCCTCAGTGTTTGTATTAGGATGTCTTACTGTATTTTAAAACCAGACTTGTCCAACATTATTCTGTTATCTTTTTATCGCTGTACCTCTCTATATGTGAATGCTTTGTACAGGGAGGATTCTGGTTCTCATTCTTGTTCATGGCTGTAGTCATTAGAGCAGTTCCTGGCATGCAGTGGCCATGCAATAAATGGTTGCTCGTAAGGACTGGAAAATTTGTCAGGGAATGCAGAAGGTTCTTTTAATGGTTGCATAATCCCTCCTTGAATATCCTGTTTCTACTAGATTGGAAATTTACTACCTCTTAAGGAAGTCTGTTTTTTTTTTTTTTTTAAAGATTTTATTTATGCGTTTGGGAGAGAGCACAAGCAGGGTGGTAGGGTTGGAGGGGGAGAAGCAGGCTTTCTGCCGAGCAGGGAGCCCAGTGTGGGGCTTGATCTCAGGACCACCCCCCCAGGATCATGACCTGAGCCGATATGACCTAACGGACTGAGCCGCCCAGGTCCCCCCTATTCTATTTTTATTTCTTACAACGTTTTTCATTGAAATTTGCTTCTTTGCATCTCCCAGTTGTATGTCTTTGGGTTTGTATGCACAGGAGTCACACAGCAAGCATGATTCCCCTTCTGTGGGGTAATCCTTTAAGCACTGGAAGTTGGTTTCTTTCATTCTGTCTCTTCTGATTCTCTCAGTGAGTTGAACATATTCGGAGGACACAGACTGAACTTCCTTACATAGGGTTGCATATAATCATCTCACTGGCTGAGAATATTTGAACTCCTTTTATTGCCACACCCATCCAGAGAGGAAATGCACCTGAGATTGGATCCCCCCATGGTCCACACCGTGGTTGATATTGTGAACGTGTTCTTCCCCGGTTTGTCGTATGAGGGATGGCCGCACCAGTGTTTTATGGCAGAAGGTAGAAGGGTCAGTAAACTAGAAAACACATTTGAATTTGTAGAAGTCCTTGATTATTTGAAGGAAGAGGCAGGTGTGTTAAAGCCTCTTTGGCGGGACGCCTAACTTGACACAAAGCAAGTTAAGTATCCCAAGGCCAGTTGACCAAGCTCTTCTCTTTGGGAAGTGTGGTCAGAAAAGAAACAGACACACATTCCGTGGACATTGTTAGAGCAGGTACAGGTTGTCCTTCCTTTCCTTACAGTGTTCTGAAGACGCAGGGTGGCTTTAGTTGGCTTCAGAGCAGGGAATATGCGTCTCTCTATCTCTAAAGGGAATTGGCTTGATGTTCCTAGTCTCCTCCGGTTTTATAAGGCGCTTTGGGAAGCTGATAACTGGAAATGACCAGAGCCCCCTCTTTTTGGCCAGAACTTACTGCAACTGAGATTTCGTTATTATGATTCTATCTTGGACTCTAGCCAAGATGGTTTCTTATTTGATGTAATGTAAGAACTTAATAATATCCTAAAGTCACGTGTATTACAATGACTGCACTGTTGTTCTAAAGTTCTGGTGGGTTTGGTTGTTTGTTTTTTTTGTTTGTTTGTTTTTGTTTTTTATTTATTTTTTTGTTTTGTTTATTTTGTTTTTTGGCTCACAGTTTAAAAAGACAAATTTGATCTTTTTTTCCCCAAGGGCATTTACTAGAAAAATGTTTCGTGGATTGACTTGGTCAACTTTTGTCTTGACAGGAGCATTTTACAACTGGGTGATCTGTGTTCAGACACTGTGTCATATTGATGGCCGTCATGTGTTGGGTGTGTGTATACCCCGTGTGTGTGAGTGTGTGCACTTGTGTTTGTAAGGAATATAATGTGGGTTCTTTATTGCAATTTTGAGTGGGTGGGCTCTAATATTTGCTTCTGTTTGTTGATTGGTCGGCTTTTGTTAGTATGTCCTTGCTAAACTCGTGGTTTGCTTTCTGAAGATGTAATTGTAACCAGGTGTGTAAGGTCAGGGTAGAAAGCAGTTTTATGGAGCTTTTGTTCTAATAGCATATAACAAATCACTGGAAATGTGAGTCATCAGCAAAAGGCACTTTATAAAGCAAAAGGTGGAAAAATGTGCAGCATTGCAAATTTTGCAGGCAAAAGTATTTATTGCTGTCAGAAACTGAAGTTTTTGAATTAGTTTATTCTTTTATTTTGTAGTTTTACAATTAGGAATATCTTGTATGGTTTATAGGATTCCATTTATTTTTTTCATAGAAGTAAGATTATTCTGGGACAAGTATTAGGTCTTGTATTAAGCATTTAAAACTAACATTAGAGGAGCGCCTGGGTGGCTCAGTGGGTTAAAACTAACATTAGTTATCATTTGCTGTAGGATGATTTGTGTTTGGTTCCTTTGACTAAACAGAGTATCAAAAAGGTTTGAATTTCTTTTTTTCCTCTGAAGAGCACTTGGGTCTGAATTTTGAGATAACTCTGCGTTGCTGCTTTTATTCCCTCCCATACTGTTCTTATTTTAAAGCCGAATCTAACAGTGGGCCGCAGGCTTTGTCTCATTGATCTGAGTGAATGAGTTGTGTTTGCAGAACATACAAACGCTTTTTTGCTTGAATACAGCATTTATGATTTATGGCCAACATATATGTAGCCCTGATTTTCTATTGAGAATGATCCTTATTGTCTTTGTGTACTAACTCAGTGCAGAAGCACTTGTCTGTTTTGAGCTAAACCAGACCTCTTGTAAAAAGAATCAAATTATTTCATCATGTTGAAAATGAAAAGCTATAATTACTTGTAATTAGACTTCAGAATTTTTGAAAATTGAGGAATTCTTTTCCAGAGGTTTAAGATCACTCCAAATCAGTGCCTTTGGAAAATAGGAAATAATTTTCTGTTCAATTTAAAATTGATTTAATTTATGCCTTTGACAGCTATTTTGCTTTGATATTTTTGTAGTGGAAATCATAGAACTGTGGTGATTAGTGGCATAACGTTTTGTGATATCATACACTAGCTTATTCAAAACTTGGTCTCCGGCTTTTAACAAGTTTCTGTAAAGTCTGGATTATAAAAGATGCTAAGTAATTATTTTTGAGCCCCATAGATTTAATAGTGAGGAGTTTTGCAGATTTTTTTCACAGGTTTCTGAAATATCCAAGAGCAAAATTGAGGACTGTTTTTTTTTCCAGAGTAACAGATTTTTTTCCTTAAGATATTGGGAAATTTATATATATTTCTGAAATTTGTTTAAAAAGAGCTTTAAGATAAAAGCATTTTTTCTCTATTTAATTTCTAAGATTAAATTTCAAAAGTTAAATATAAAAACTTTTTACTAATTGCTTGATTCTTAAATTTCTAAAAAGAATAATACTTACTGTTTTATATTAAAATACTTTGGATAAATTTTACTTATTTCATATCTTCTGTTCAGTATTACCAAACAACCAGTAGCTTCCAAGTTTTGGAACAGTTCAGCAAGGAGAGAATTTTGTTCTCCAGAGAGTTTTCTTGAGTATCTGCATATTATAAACTGAGTACTTTATTGTGTAAATGGCATCATTTTTGCGTAATGATTTGGAAGACAACAACTTATTTGAATGGGCCAAGTTTTTAATCTTAGCTCATGGAAACTGGAGAGGAGCTAAGTTGACCAGAACCTTCTGTGGTTTGTAAAGGTGGCTTCTTTGTTTAATGAGTTAGCGTAAAGTGAGTTCTTTTATTATCTAATAATTTTACGTTTTGAAACTTCCTAAAAAAATCCCCCAGCAACGTATCAGAACTCAGCAGATGTTGTCCTTATTGTAATAGTTACAGCCTTTGGAGTGTGTGCTCTGGACTATAAACCTGTGTTTCCTTGACCAGTTCATTTAATTGGAATTTTGAAAAAAAAGATCACATTAAACATACTCATTGTTTCCTTTTGGGGGGTGGTTTTAATGACAATATGGCGCTCACCATATACTTCCCCTGTAAAAATAAACTGGTCATAATTTTAGAAGTTTTTGTTAGTTCTTTTTCTTTTCTTCAATTAGGCATTTATAATAGAAGTCACAGTTGTAAGCATAGCAGAAAAGTTATTATTGCTGTTATAATTGTCTATTGCCTTTTTTTAAGGAATATGCACTGTAGCGTATTCTGCTATCAGGGCTTTAGTAAGAGGAATTCAGAATTCCTAGTACATGGGTATTAAAACACCCATGGAAGAGATATGATGAGCTCCGTGTTCCTAATATGTTCGGAATCCAGCTGTTCCTCCCTCTGCGGTGGCTGTGGCATTCGTTGGCTGCAGTGCTCCTGATCTCCTTGGTTACTGTAGTAGGCCCTGTAGGTCTCGCGCTTCTGCTGCTGACCGTCTCTGATCTGTCGTCCACGCTGTAGCCATTTTGATCCTTTGAAAACATGCTTAAGTCGTGTCACTGCTCTGCCTAGCACATTTTCCCTCCGAGTAACCGCTGGTCCTGCCGCGTTCTGCAGGGTCTCTGTGATCTTGAACCCTGGGTCTCTCTGGCCATACCTCCTCTTGTGCTTGGCTCACTACGCTCCTTGCCCCACTGGCTGCTTTTTTGCCTTGTATATGCAGAGCACGCTGTCTAGTGAGTGTTCCAGCCCTACTGGTGACACTCACTGAAATGTTCTTCACTCATGGACCTGTTTGGTGGACACCTTCCCCTCTTCTGAGACCATCCCCAAAAGCCACCATCTCAGTGACGCCCCTGCTCACCCTCCCTGTTCACTACCTCCTCCTCCTTCAGCTCGGTGCTCCTGGTCTCCTTTCTGTTCGTATTTTAACTTACTCCAGAATTTATTTATTTGTACTATTTGTTGTTCATTATGTTTTGTGATCTGACTTCCCTTAGGGCAAGGATCCTGGGTTTTGTTTGTTTTCTGGTTACCAAAGTTATCTTGAAAGGTGCAGTATGAGTAATGGGCACTTCCTATGTAAGAATCCATTTTACTTTGTGCTGCCGGGTGGGTCATGTGTAGATACGGACACGATACAGACAACCAGGCCAGCCTTCCAGTTACTGTCCTCAGCTTAGTCTTCCCTTGCTTCCTTGAATTCTGACTTCTTCTAGAATGCTAACTGGCTCTTCTTTTATGTCTACATTCCTAAACTTTCCAGGGAATCTGGGTACAGCGTTCCCTCTCTTAATACTCTTTGCCCTTCTCTAAGGCAGTATTTATTTATTTGTCAGAGAGAGAGAGCGAGCGAGCATGCGTGCACAAGCAGGCAGGGTGGCAGGCAGAGGTGGAGAGAGAAGCGGGCTCCCTACCCGGTAACAAGGATCCTGATGCGGGACTCGATCTCAGCACCCTGGGATCATGACTTGAGCTGAAAGCAGCGACTTAACTGACTGAGCCACCCAGGCGTCCCAAGAAAGTGATCATTTATATATATTACATATAGTATGTAAGTGTATAAATTATTTCACTTAAAAAATAGGGGCGCCTTATTGAGGGGCACCTGGGTGGCTCAGTGGGTTGAGTTTCTGCCTTCGGCTCAGGTCATGATCTCAGGGTCCTGGGATGGAGCCCCGCATCAGGCTCTCTGCTCAGCGGGGGGCCTGCTTCCCTCTCTCTCTGCCTGCCTCTCTGCCTGCTTGTGATCTCTGTCAAATAAATAAATAAAAAAATTTTAAAGAAAATTATTATTGAACACTGCTTAGGTCTAGTACTGTTGTAAACGCCGAGGATACAGTAATGAATAAGTCAGACAAAAATCATTGGCGCCCATGGAGGTTGCAGTCTAATGGGACATAGAAACAATGAGAAGGGTGCAAATGGAAGCAGTAGTAACTAGATGGTGGTGTGGGCTAATGAGGAAGAAGGCCAGGAGGGATGGAGCCAGGTGGGAAGTGTTGCGGCAAGGGTGGCTGGCTGTGCTAAGCCTAGAGGCTTCTGAGGGAAGGCATTGTTGGAAGGGCCAACTAGGACTGAAGAGATTCATTGTATTACCGTTTAATAGTTCTGGAAATTGGGTAGAAATAGATGTGTTTCTTTGCCTTTTGAAAAATTGTGGCATTATATAAGGCATTAAACAGAAAGATAATTCAAGGTGCTCTTAAAGTAATATCTATATATGTCTCTTTGTAAATTAGTGCTAATGGTCAGTATAACTCAGACTATTTCAGATTTGGAATTCTACTTGCATTCATTTATTACAAAGTCAATACTCAGTTTAAAAATTAAAAAGATTAGTAATTATATAAGGTTTCAAAGAAAAGTACTAATGTTATGACCCACCTAACATCATATGGTTTCAGAAATGACTTGAAAATGATTTTTTTTACCTTCTATTTATAGTGCATAGATAGCTTATTCTTCTTACTACTGTTAATTAATACTTTTCTAGTAATTATAGAATAAGTTAAATATACATTATTCTTCTGAATTTTAAAAGATCAGGCTTTTAAACAAATTGATTTAGAAGGATAATATAACTGACCTGGACTTTCATAAATTCTTTAATAATTAAAAAAAAAAGATTGTCTAAAAATAATCTTTTAGAAAACATCTGTTTCTCTGTGAATTCTACAAAATTCCACATGGCTTCTCAACCTCTTTAGCCTTCCAAGTTTAGTTACACCCTTGGAGGTCATTATCTTACATAAAGTGGTGATTGCCCTTGAAAATATATCTCTTAGAAGCTTTTTCTTTTCCTCAGTTATGGATTGTAGAGCAGAATGTAATGCTCACTAGTCAAAAGAACACACAACAAATAAATGGTATGGAGGTACCCCGTCAGATATCATGTGCAGAGTGCAAAATATCTCACTGGCTCTGTTGAAATGGTGACCCACAAGTGCAAACAGGAGCATTTCAGCTCTGATGTCAGTTTCTTGTAGTTTAGTAGTAACCTTGATAATGGAGTGGGAAGCAGGTCAAAATGTGGTAAGAGTGAAAACAGGGAAAAGTTGGGGCGTGGTAAAACAGCTGAGCTGTATGCTATTATGGTGTGGATACACCACAGTTCGTGCATACATTCTGACGCTGATGGGTATGTGGAGGTTCCCGGTGTTTGGAGATTATGAACAAAAGGGATAGAAATCTCGTCACCGTAATATTCCCAGGAATGGGTTTGCAAGGTGCTTTGGTGTGTGTTTAGTTTTATAAGAAACCGCTAAATGGTTTTCCAGAGTGGCTTTGCCATGCTGCATTACCACTGGACTGTTGCTTCTGTCCTTATGAGCACTTTGTATTGTCAGGTTTTTTTGTTTTAGCCAACCTATTAAGTTTCTGCCTTTAGTATCTGATTGTAGTTTTAATTTGTATTTCCTTCCTAATTTCATGTGCTTATTTGCTATTAGTATTCTCCTTTGGTGAAGTGTTAAATCTTTTGCCCAATTGAACTAATTTGGATTGTTTATCTTCTTATTACTGAATTTTGAGACTCCTTTATATATTCTGGACAAAAGTAATTTATCAACTATGTGTTTTGCAGATATTTTGTGGTTTGTACTTTCATTCTCTTGTGAGTTTTATTTGAGCAGCTGAAATTCTTAATTTGAGGAAATCCAATTGATCAGTATTTTCTTTTATGGTTTGTGCTGTTAACATTGTGTCTAAAAAACTCATTGCTAAACCTGAGGTCATGCAGATTTTCTTCTATTTTTTTTTTTTTTTAAAGATTTTATTTATTTATTTGACAGAGAGAAATCACAAGTAGATGGAGAGGCAGGCAGAGAGAGAGAGAGAGAGAGAGGGAAGCAGGCTCCCTGCCGAGCAGAGAGCCCAATGCGGGACTCGATCCCAGGACCCTGAGATCATGACCTGAGCCGAAGGCAGCGGCTTAACCCCCTGAGCCACCCAGGCGCCCCTCTTCTATTTTTTTTAATAGGAAATTTTTGTAGAAGGTTTAGGTTTTACATTAAGATCCATGATCTGTTTTGAGTTAAATATTTTTATATTGTGTGAAGTACGGATTGCATTTTTTTTTTTCTTGCATGAGGGTATTCAGTTATTTTTTGTACTGAGTCTGCTGAAACTAGAGAGAATTGACATCATCACATTGTTGAATCTTTCCATCTGTGAATGCAGTCTATCTTCATATTTATTTAGGCCTTTCAATTTTTTTAAAAGATTTTATTTATTTATTTGACAGACAGAAATCACAAGTAGTCAGGCAGGCAGAGGGTGGGGGGAGAAGCAGGCTCCCTGCTGAGCAGGGAGACCCATGCGGGGCTCGAGCCCAAGACCCTGAGATCATGACCTGAGCCGAAGGCAGAGGCTTTAACCCAGGTGAGCCACCCAGGTGCCCCTAGGCCTTTCATTTTTATCAGTATTTTGTGGTCCGCAGAATACAGATCTTACATGTACCTTGTTAGATTTATGTAGAAGTATTTTGTTTCTTTTGGTCCCATAGTAAATGATCCTTTAGAGTCCACAGTCTAATTTTCACTAGTTAATTACTACTGTATAGAAATATGTCATGTGACCGGTGTCTTACGGTGTATTAGTTCCGATAGTCTTCTGTAAAGTCTGTTGTACCATTTGATAGTATCTTGTTGTTTTTGTTACCTTGCCAAGAGACACTGGAGTGTTGTCTCAGCCTCTCGCGCTGTGGGTGCAGTCACTGAGAGTCAGAGGGGAAAAGCGATTGCATACAGGTTTTGACTAGTTTGTGGCAATAAGAAGGAATAGTCCAAATCTCTTGACTCTGCTACTGATGCTTTATAAACTCAACATTTTGTGTGTGTGTCTGCTGGGGGTTGTAGTGTGAGTTTTACTAATTTCTAAGCAGTGTTGTCATTTAATCAAGTCACATGGATTGTCCTTTATGGTGGATTCGAAGGAATTGAAAGTTTCCACCTCAGGATTTCCTTTCTGCTGGCTTGCCCCAGGAGCCGGAGTTGCGTTCAGAAGGAAAATGTCTTACAAAGGAAGCATAAATCATTATGTTGTTCTGACCTTAATATTCTTTAGTTTTTCAGAGATGTGGTATTTGTAGGTTGTGATGGCAGATAACAGCTGGGGGCTTGAGAGATAGGGCAGGACAGGTTCAGGCGTGAGTGGGCCCAGGTGGGATGCTGCCATGGTGGGAACCTCATCCAGATGTCATCGTGAGGACACGAGGCACCAAGCTGTGAGAGCAATATAGTGAAATGTAGAAATAGGCACCAAAAGGACATACTGTGAAAAACCTAACCTGGCTTCATGATATTTTTGCCTAGTTTACCTCTGAAAAACAAGCTGTTTGATTGTCAAACACTTGTAATGTATCTTAGATCAATATTTCTCAATAGAAATGCTGGTTAATTATGCTAAAATTTTTAAAATAAAGGTTCCCCTGTGTATAATGACATAAATAGTTTCTTTGTTAAATTCTGTTGCCTGCTTTCTTTCACAGAAATTTTAGATGCCATAGACCCTTAGTGGAGGACTCCTGGATAAACAGTTCTTTTTACAAAGAAGCATGTACAAAACAAACAAGGTTAGAAAAATGTAATTAACTCCATGATATCTAGAGATCTTAAGGAAAATAATATTAAAACAATCAACGCTACTCAACTCATTAGAATTAAAAGAGAAAACATTTAGGAGGATGTTATCCAACATGAACAGTTTTATTTAGTGTTCATGATTTTGCCAAGAAATTTAAAACATGGCTTTTTAACCATTAGGACTTTTGATTATTATGATTTTGAAGATGAGAAAGAATGTTAGAGAAAGTATCCATACCTGCCAACTACCAGGGCAGGTTGGTAGTTATTTTTTTACTTT
Organism: Mustela erminea; assembly: GCF_009829155.1. Classification (NCBI taxonomy): domain Eukaryota; kingdom Metazoa; phylum Chordata; class Mammalia; order Carnivora; family Mustelidae; genus Mustela; species Mustela erminea. The sequence goes on along the minus strand of NC_045626.1, from coordinate 4,091,488 downwards.
GATCATCCGATCATATTTTGATCTATTTTGATTTTTACTTATTTTTATTATTATTTTAAGAGATTGTATTTATTTGAGAGAGAAAGAATGAAGGAGAGAGAGCATGTGTGCAGAGAGGGGCAGAGCGGGAGGGTGAGGGAAAAGAGAAAATCTCAAGCAGACTCCACACTGAGTGTGGAGCCTGACTTGGGGCTTCATCTCATGACCCTGAGGTCATGACCTGAGCTGAAACCAAGAGGTGGACGCTTAACTGACTGAGCCTGAGCCCCTCAGGTGCTCCCAATTTTGATTTTGATTTGGCATCAAACTCTTGGTTTTTGGTTAGAGCTGTTTTGGTTTATTATTATATGTTAAGGAGAAATCTTTTAAGTAAAAAAATTATATTTGTACTAAAACCTATTTGTACCTGTTCCGCTTTTAGATACTTAAAAACAATTTTTAAAACCAATATTAACACTGCTTTCCACTCTGGCTATTTCAGGATCAAAAGCTAAACTTTTAATTAAAATTTTAAAAAGGGTTTTTTTTTTTTTTAGCTTTGTTTTACTATTGACATAGTCAATATTTAGTCTTTTATAAGTAGTATTTTTTATGCTGTTATAGATCTTTCTTTTTACAGCTGAATACTTTTATTTTCATAGCACTTCATAGTTTCTGATTGCTGTAGCCAAAAATTTTTGTGCTTTTCTGATAATCAGCTTTTTTGTTTTATTGCCTTTGTTCATTTTAAATTTCATTGATTTCTACTTTTTTTTTTTTAGATTTCTTCCACTTTAGGTTTAGGTTTGCTGTTCTTTACCTAGAGTCTTAGGACAGAATTCTGGATTGATTTTAATCACCCCCCCCCTTTTTTCCTCTTTTTTTTACTTATGAGAATGTAAAGGTATAAAATTCCTTATAAGCCCTGCTTTACTGGCATCTCAGAGATTTTTTTCTTGCTGTTTTATGTGTTGTAATTTTTGATTGAATATTTGACATCATCTGTAGACCAATCAAGTTTGAAGTAAGTAATTCTTATACCTAGAAATGGCTGTGTCTTTTTTTCAGTCAGGGTGTTTGGAGGCTCTCTTCAGCCTGACTGGGAATTGAACTCTGTTGGGTTTTACTCTTGGTGTTGTTACCTTTGTGGCCCACACTCAGCCATTCCTCTGGCTTAAGGAGTTGGTATTCTCGAGGTTTTCTCAGTGTTCATGGTCCACCCTCAGCCTTTGGAAGGCCCCACATGCCCGTGTCTCAGAGGGCTCTCCCTTCATGCTCCTGCCTTTCCCCCAGGGTCAGGGTGCTGTTGGGGTGGCTGTGCTAGGCTCATAGCTGAAGTAGGGCAGTTCTCTGTCGTGTGGGTCCTACCTTAGCGTTCAGAAGGGCTAGAGTGCCTGACTCTCATGTGTCAGGCTTCCACATAGACCTTGCCTCCCCTCCTCATGGCAGTTAAACTTGACTTAGTGTCTTTGTTAAGTCTTGTTGGTAGATTTTTGCTTCTTCTCCCAGCAGGAGCCACATTCCAGAGTAGAGGGTGATTTCTTCTCTCCTTCCCCAGTAGCAGAGAATGTTTTCCTGTGTTCCGGAAGTAAGAGGTTTCCTAGCTCTCCCCCAGGGGCCGTTGGCTAAGACCTCTTCTCCTTCCCAGAAGCAGTGTGTCTTTGCTTTTGTTCTGGGCTCACAATGTTTGCTGCCACTGCCTAGCTTGTTGGGGCTTCTGTTTGATGGGGGACAAATGCCTAGTGAGGCAGACTGGGACATATCTGGTGCCTGTTCTCCAGCAGCTGCTGATCATTCTGCACATTCCTGTCCCACCCACTTGGATTCTCTTTAGTCTCTCAACTTGCCGTCAGTCTTTGCTCATGAGCACCAGTCGGGGTCTGATAAAATAGTTTGTAATGGAGTGTTGTGTTCTCTTGCGTCTGGGCCTGCAGCTATTTCATACTGATACACTAGCTCACTCCTGGCTTTTAAAACTTTGTTAAAATTTTGGCTGATCGATTGATTGATACGATTGATTTTTTGGGTTCTGTCCACTTGTATAGTGGCTGCCCCTTCCAATGCCCAGGGTGAAGTGTGTGCATTCCTTCTCCACTTAGAGGGGCTTGCCCGCATTTGGTTGCCTTCTGACTTCAGCTTTCTGAATGGCTCAAGGAAAATTACAATTTTATAGATTGTTAGACTTTTTCCCATTGTTAGCATGAGACCAATGCAGCTTTCTGTATCTGAATCTGTATACATAATTTTCATTTTTATTTTTATTTAATTCAAAATATTTTTCAATTTTCCTCGTGATTTTTCTCTTTGTTTCCTAGATTATTTATAAGCATGTTTAATTGCCAAATATTTGTGGATACCTTAATTCCACTGTGAGAGCATACTCTACATGATTGAATCTTTTTAAATTTATGGGGAATTGTTTTATGGCCCATCGTGATTGGTTTTGGTAAATGTTCAATATTTGGTTGAAAAGAATTCTATTTTGCTGTTGCCAGGTAGAGTATTCTATAAATTGGGTCAAGTTGGTGAATAGTGTTATCTTCCCTATTCTTGCTTGTTCTTTCACTGAGAGTAAGTAAAGTGTTAAAGTCTCAAACTATCATTGTGGGTTTTTGTGTGACTATCTTGAATTCTGTCACATTTTGCAGCATATATTTAGACGCTCTGTTATTAGGCGCATCTACCTTTAGAACTGTTATATTTTCTTGCTGGAGTGATCCTTTGATGTCTTTGAAATGATCTTTCTTGTGTTTGTTAATACTCCTTGTCTTGAAGTATTTTTGTTTTTCTTTCTAGTAAGACAGCCACTCCGGCTGTCTTGTGCTTATTGTTATCATTGTGTATATTTCTAAATCCTTTTGCTTTTGCCTGATTTGCATTTATCTGTTTAATGTTCTTTGTTGTATTATAGTTGGGTCTTGCATTTTTGTCCTGAGAATATCTTTCTTGACTAAAATCTGCCATCTTGTTCTTTCTTTGTCTCCTGTATTCTTTGCTTCTTTTTCCTGCTTTTATCTTTTGTTGGATGGGGTATATTTTAGGGCTCTGTTTGATTTTCACTGTTGGCTTTTTGGCTAAATCATTTTGCTCTGTTATTTTAGTGATTGCTTCAGAGTTTACACCGTGGATCTTCAAATTCAAATAAAAATACAATACTTGGGGCGCTTGGGTGGCTTAGTGGGTTAAGCCTCTGCCTTCGGCTCAGGTCATGATCTCAGGGTCCTGGGATCGAGCCCCACATCGGGCTCTCTGCTCAGCAGGGAGCCTGCTTCCCCTCCTTTTCTCTCTGCCTGCCTCTCTGCCTACTTGTGATCTCTCTCTCTCTGTCTGTGTCAAATAAATACATAAAATCTTTAAAAAAAATACAATATTTAATATGAAGTAGAAGGACCTTATACTAGCATGTGTTTGTTCAGTTTACCTTTTTCTGGTATTATTGGCATACATTTAATTTTTATGTATCTTAAAAATGCCACAAAACCCTGCAAGTGATTTTCATTTAAATCAGATATCAAAATAAAATCTATTATATGTATCCATATTTATCATTTCTGGTACTTTTCATTCCTTTGTTTAAATCTACATTTCCAACCTGTATCATTTTCTTTTTTGCCAGAATTTCCTTTTTTATGGTATATGTTTACAAGTGATTAATTTTCCCAGCTTTTGTTTGTCTGACAATTCTTATTGTGATTTTACTTTTGAAGAAAGATTTTATTAGATATAGTATTCCAGGTTGGGAGTTTTTATTCTCTTTAAATGCATTCTGTCATTATCTTCTATTCTATGCTTTTTTTTCTTTTTTAAGATTTTATTTATTTATTTGACAGACAGAGATCACAAGTAGGCAGAAAGGCAGGCAGAGAGAGAGGGAAGCAGGCTCCCTGCTGAGCAGAGAGCCCGATGCGGGACTAGATCCCAGGACCCTGAGATCATGACCTGAGCTGAAGGCAGCGGCTTAACCCACTGAGCCACCCAGGCGCCCTGTTCTATGCTATTTTTGATGAAGAATCTCTTTGTCCCTCTAGGTATAGATCATTATTTTTTCACTTTGAATATTTTCTTTTCTATTGTTTTAAAAGTTTTAATTAATTAATTAATTAATTAATTAATTTATTGAGAGAGAGTGAGAACAGGAGAGCAGGGGGAGGGACTGAGGACGAGGGAGAGAGAATCCCCCATAGACTCTGTGCTTAGCTCAGGGCCCAACACAGGGCTTGATCGCAGGACCCTTAGATCATGACTTGAAGAGAAATCGAGAGTAGGATGATTAACCTACTGAGGCCCTCAGGCACCCCTCACATTTTCTTTTTTAAAATTGCTTCTAAGCAGTTATATTTTGTTATACCTTGGTATGTTTTCTGTTTATTCTGCTTGGGAGTTGTTACATTTCTTTGATCTGGGGATGGATTTCTTTTTTCCCTAAATTTGAAAAATTTCAGGTCATTATTTCTTCAAAAAAAAAAATTTTTTTTTTTTTTTCTGTTTTCTCACTCACTGTGGTGACCTTGAACCCTTCTCTCTTGGCATTTCAGTTATATGTATCTTAGCCTGTTTCCTACTGTCTGATAGATTGCTGAGTCTCTCCTCATTTCTTTTCAGATATTTTTTAAATCCTACAGTCTTGTCATTAAAAAAAAAAAAGATTTTCTTTAAATTTACTTGCCTGTTTATTTATAGTAGCTATTTTAAAGAATGTGCTCGCTAAGGCTATCACCATGTGATATTTGGGTTTCTTTGTACTGATTTACTTGTTCTTTCTGTTTATGGGTTCCATCTTCGCATGTCTAGTAATTTTGACTGGATGTTGGATATTGTAATTTTTAGGTTATTTTTTGATATATTTTGTAGTATTCCTTTAAATCATGTTGGACTTACTTCTGACAGTCATCTGAGGTACTTGAGAATCATCTTGGCCCTTTGGAGGTTTGTTCTTAAATCCTTGAGGGTGAGTCTGGAGTGGACCTCACTCATGGACAAGGTTAAGCCTATGTTAAGGTATACCTTTTTTCTTTCTCTCCCAAATGCTTCAGCTGTTCCCACTCTGATGAGATCCTGAGGATTTCCATATTTCATGTGATTGCTGGAACTGTTTAGTGTATGGCTCCAGTTTTTCACTTTTTTCTGGCCTCAAGGTATTTCACTTGACTCATATTTGGCTTAGTGGTCAACCAGGGATCCACGGAACTCCTGTTAAGAGTTTTGGAGCTATTTCTTTGGGCACCTTCTCATATGTGCTTCCTTGAACCTCAAATTCCTGTTAGTTCATTCTGTCTCCTGTAGTAAGTGATACTCTTCAGTGTTCTCTTTGGGTCCCTGCACTGTGGTCATGAGGTTGCTGCTTGGCGTACATCCCCAGTTGTCTTATACCCCTTCTCCTTTGTGTCTCCTCTCTGGGCTCACAGTCCTATTCTGTGTGGTGTTCAACTTCTGAAAGTCTAGTTTGCTATATTTTGTCCAATGTTTTGGTTATTTACAGTAGGCCCTAGTTACTATATCATGGTTGGAATGTTAATTGTTTATTTTACAATTCTTGAACCTGTATCAATCTAAATTTCTATTTAATAATGAAAAGCAAGTATTTTTAGACACTTTGGAGTTCCATCATTCTGTATAGTGCCATTTCATATGTTTTTTCTAAGTAACACATGACATCAATGGATCTGTTACTGTTGTTCTCACTTTATAGAAGGTGAAACTGCGATAAGGGAACTATAGAATTTTGTTTCTGGTCTGCAGTGCATGTAAGCAGATCTCATTTCCTTTTGAGATTCTTTTTTACTCTTAAAAGAAGATAGAATCAGGAGGGAGACAAACCATAAGAGACTCTAAATCTCACAAAACAAATTGAGGGTTCATGAGGGGTGGAGGGGTAGGGATAGGGTGGCTGAGTTATGGCCACTGGGGCGGGTATGGGATATGGTGAGTGCTGTGAAATGTGTAAGCCTGACGATTCACAGTCCTGTACCCCTGGGGCAAGTAATACATTATATGTAATAAAAATCATTAATAAGAAAAAGAAGTTCTAGAAGTCTGGGTGTAAATTATTTGCCATTCTGGGCTAATATTGATTCTCTTTGTTTTTTTGTATTTGTCAGGTTGCTTATTAAAGGTCACTCTGGAATAGGAGATCTGGAAGAGTCAGAAAACAAGTTTAAATATTAATATAATTGTAGAAATTGACTTTTTTTTGACTGTTTTAACATCTTTGCCTTATTTTTGAGGGAATATCTCATTAATTCTTGGTGGACAAATGCCCTTTTCCTTTCCTTTGGTCCTCAAGATGCAGATAAGTGAGTGATTGGGGCAAGTGCTGAAATCTCAAACATTGGCGGTGCTGTCCTGGGTCACACACACCGGACACAGCACAGCTTTTGTACCTCTTGTTTCCTTACTTTTCCAAGGGCCTTTGTGCTGCTGGTTTTTTCGGCTTGATACTCTACCCCCCTTCTGATTCTCTTTTGACAGCCTTTGACGCCTTTCTTCTTCCTGCGAATCCCATCTTGATTCGCTTTCTATTGCTTGAGCCTTAGCACCCTAAGTGGTAGAAGGAATGTCTGACTTGTAACTAGGATCGATATTTGTGTAGGCATATGTATTTACTGCGTTCTCTTACCTTCTCAAGAACATGAATTTTGTTCCCTTCTTTCCCTTCAGTTTTGTGCTAAGTATCTTCATCTTTTCTCCCTTCACAGCTGATCTCCTCATTTGTGAAATGTGATGTTAACTTTGAATATCTGGTTTGCTGGCTCGTTTTACAAATATTTAAAATACATCTATGCACATGTATGTGAATGCAGTGTACTATTGTTTTTATGTGGATGGGAAGGCAAGGTGATCGCCCAGTTAGGATCTCCTGCGACGGCAAGTTCATTCGGTTCTTGGTGGTGCGGAGTGACAGAGGGCCTTGGGGGCTGAACTAAACGGCATAGAGCTTGGGTCTGTGAGGATGCTGGTCCGGAAGTGGTCACCCTGACTGACCGGTAGGGCACTTCTTCGAGCAAGGGTGTAGATGGGTGTGGCTGAGGAGGAAGGAGCTGCTCAGGGACACTTGTCTCCCTCACAGCCGAGTCCGCTGACCTGCTGCTTCAACAAGTCTTTTAAGTAATCCCTTCCCTTCAAAAACAACTTATTTTTTCCCTCATTCCTCCAAATGACATGATTATATAAAGTCAAATAATGACCAAATGCATAATTTAGGACATGAAAGATCCTGTCCTCTGGAGGCAACCACTCTAACTTCCACAGTTTGTCTCTGTGACAGTGGTCGCAGGCCTGTTCTCGCTAATCCTGAAAAGTCCTCAGGGAACGAAAGGAACTAAGTGGATGTACGCCTCTTTTATTTTGAGCAGTTACAATAGTACAGCTCTGCTGAGAGCTGTGAAACCATTGATCTTAACAGGCCTCCATTTAACCTTTCTTGGCAATTCTGTTTCCATGGAGGAAGCAAAAAAATACATATGGGGATGCATGTCTGTGTGTGCGTGCATGTGTGTCTTTAATTTTGTCAAAACTGGCAGGAGTGGACGAGAGGTTTTGTGATGTGCTGGTAATGCAGGGACGGGCAGATCCCTGGTGTCCTTGGTTTCCCGGGAGGGTGGCCGCAGACTTGAACAAGCTCTCAGGGTGGTTTGGAGGTGGGACACGCTATTGCTAGCATTCTTCAGACTAGTTTTGTTAATTTTCCTTTATTGACATTCTTTTCTAATTTCATCATATTGAGGCTATATAACACATTAAAAACCAAACAAAGGCACAGTTAAAAATTATATTGAATGAAATGATAACCTGCAAGAGTTATTAAAATGTGCTTTAAAGTTTTCTAGAAAGGTCTGTGGATGATGAGACATTAAAGTCTGTTAACGGCCGCTGCTTCGGAGAGCTTTGTCTTCGGAGGCAGCGGAAGAAGAGAGCTTTGCAGTAGAGCTCTCGCTGCGGTAATAACTTGAGAGGTTTAATTGGACCTCTGTCCAGACTCATAAGTTGACATGGAAGTTAGCATCTCCCTCATCGCTTTCTTGGATCCTTCTCTATTCTCATTAGCTGTTCCAGTTTCTATTAGGTGGGCAATGTTGTATGTCCCCTTCTGCTCTGGTGAGGACACTGTATCCTTTGGCACACATGCCGGGATGGGTCCCCATAGTTTCCAGAGGAAAATCAAATACAAATTAGCTTTTCATATGGAGGATGATATCTCAAAAAAGCTTCATTATTTTTAACTAAAATCCAAAGGATTTCTTCACAGAGGAAGTGATTTGGTTTTACTTTTGTATTTAGGTCTTTAGTTTTTTAAGCATTGTCTCCAAGCTTAAATTATTGAAGTGTTAATGCTAAGTTAAAATGGCTGCTTTTTTTTTTCTTTTTCTTTTGGTAGACCACAATCTGTTATGATTATTTTCATATTTGAGATCATGGAGAAGTCATATAATACATAGCACTGTCATATATTCATGCCAGAGAATTATTTTATTTATACTATGTTTAGTGGCCAACATGTAAGCAGAAAATGCATGTTGAGAAAAAAGCTATTCAATTAAAAATTAAACGATGAATTAAAACTTGAATTATGCAAAACTAATACGCTACATTACCAAGACCAACAATTAATATACTATACTATATTCAGGAAAGATGCTAGATTTTAACATTTGTTTTATGTTAGAATTGCAATTTGCAATGTGCTATTTTGGAACATTTATTTTGAAGAACTCAGCATGTCTGAATTAAGGCATAAATCAGTGGTCTAAGATTTTTAATGGCTATAGAATTTATCATAGATTATAATCCTTGATAATACAAACAGCTATAGTGGGGAAAAAAAATCCAGTTTTTTGTTTTATTTTGTTTTTTTGCTTTGTTTTTTTGTTTTTTTTAAGTTAGTGCTAAGACCACATCAGCATATTTGATTATATTTATTTGTTCCCGTGTACAGGTCAGCAGTGCAGAAATGCACTCAATTGACAAAGTCCTAACGTGATCTGTTATTACAGTTTTTTTTTTACATTTTTTTCCTTTATTCATGTCTAATGGATGCAGGACCACAATAATGGCAGTTACTAAAGTTTTGAACTCCAGGAACTTTCTACAAATTGATATTAAGTAAAACCAAGAACTTTTAAACTTAGGAAAATATGATCCATTTAAAAAGTTATATGTTGTGATTCCACAAAAACAGGTCTTTATGTATGCTATTTAAATAAACTGGACGTGTTAACATCCAGAGTTATAAACAGCTCAGCTGAATCAGCATTTGTTTCTCGCACCATTGTCCGTGGTCTTACGCTTGCTTGGTTGATGTCTTCATCTTTTAGGCCAAGCAGGCTCTACTGTTTGAAAGGAGTTCTCTGTGCATTTAGGTATGGAAGCCAAGCTTCCCTCCACCCATCCGTCTGCCTGATTGCCTGTGCCCTAGACGTTACCGTGTGTCAGGTGTTAGACACTTTGTTGGGCACTCTGTACACAAAGCACAATGGAGCTGTTTGAACTTTTGCCTCAAGCATGTACAGTTTTGGTGCAAAAAGCCATAAACTGATAATCATAAAATAGTATGGTAAGATCATTCCTGAAACATGCCCAAGGTTTCATGAGACCACGGGGGGGCCTGGTTAGTGGTAAGGTTCTAAGTTGGAAAAGGGTATGCTCATCTCTCTCTCTCTTTTTAAATATTTATGTATTTGACAGAGATCACAAGTAGGCAGAGAGGCAGGTAGAGAGACAGGGGGAATCACACTCCCTGCTGAGCAGAGAGCCCCATGTGGAGCTCAGTCCCAGGACCCTGAGATCATGGCCTGAGCTGAAGACGGAGGCTTTATCCCAATGAGCCCCCCAGGTGCCCTTGCTCATCTCTTTTAATGCTGTTTGTCGTCCCCTTGTCTGCTCCCCCAGATACATGAGCAGGTAACATTATTGTGTGGAGAGAGGTGCTGTTACGGTGCTTTGGATATGTTTGGGTCCCTTGTGTTGGCAGCGCCCTTCTGTGAGGAGGTGCTCTGTTGTAGAGTGCTGGTGTGAGCCTGTTGTCTGTCCCCCCGCGTCACGTGTCCCTATCCTTTTCTGCGCCTCCCCTCTCCTGGGCTACATTTGGGCTCAGTTTCAAGTGCAACTGAATTTTCTTGTGTGTTTTGCACCACAAAGGTGTTGGGATGTGTCAATCCACATTGCAGCTGAGTGAATGAATAAGCAAAGAAGCCTTTAAGAGATGTTGCTGGTTCGGTATGCCTCCTGTCCCGCAGGTTTTGTTGTTTCTCTCGTTGTTATGACCTCTTTTTTTTTGTCCAAGATGAAAGTTAAATGTGTTACTAAAGAAAAATGTTGGCATGGGGTATCCAGGTCCATTACCTGAAGGATGATTATACGTGAGAGCTCAGAGTAGTCTTTTCGGAGCAATTGGTGATGACTGACCTTTATCTAAAGAGTTTTGGGCAGTTTTGAGATTTCTAAATTTTCTCCTGGTACCCATGTGCAGGTGAGCCGTTTGAGAAAAAATTTGTTCTGTGCAATTTTAGGAGACTCCTAACAATACAGTGAGGTGCTCAGGTAAATGCTTCATGAGGGAAGTATCAGCATGCCAGTTTGGTTTTGGTCATTAACTTGTTAGATTTGGATAAATTTAAGCAGGCATTTTTTTCAGTTGTTAGGTAGATTTATTTGGAGTAGGTTTCCCATTTTATGTGGGAATTTTTACAGTGAAAATATTGAAAGGTATATAAGTCACATTTTAAATAACAGATCTGTCGTGCAACACAGATTTTCTGACATCATGCTATACTTATTTTATTGAAAGACTAGGGGTAATTTGTGAGAGTTGGTTCTCTTGAGAGAAAACTATCTGCTTATGCTCCTCTTAGTAAATTAAAGTCACCCCTAAAATGCAAGATTATATTATTTAAATTATTGTTGCCATCGCTATTTACAATAAAATTAGTGCTGTGTTCCCGCAGCATAACTATTGTTATCACACTTAAATGAAAAATATGCCGAATATGTCAAAGTTTTAAATTCGCGTATAGTTTATAGTCCATTTCCTAAGTACGTGTGGAGAGTAAAATATGGTGTGTTAAGTGAGAAATATCTTGTTATACTTTGTGAGGTTTTCTAAATTTCACATGCCACTGTCTCCTAAGTCCCCAAATCATCTTTGTAATTTTTAAGTCTTTTCCTTCTGTTTCTGTGGGAGAACTATTTTAGATAAAAACCGTCTCATTAGTTTACCATGAGCGGTTCCTACACTGCCACATCTTTGGCATTTTCTTTAGGTCAGGGTTGTCTGTATCACTCTCTGAGGTGGTGGGAAACTGCTGAACCCATGCTTTTGGTGAGGGGCATCCAAAGTGTGATGTCACTGCACAGGGCCGTCACTGCATGGGACGTGAGCCCCTGTCACATCCCCCAGCCAGGGTGTGTGGAGATTTGATTCACTCCATGTGGTTTGATTCACTCCAGCCCTCTCCCCAGTTCTCTCTCCCCGAATCCTTACCTCTCCCCTGCCCTCCAAATCAGAACTGTCTTCTCTTCTTGTAAAGGCCATTCTTTTCAACTTTACTTTCATCCTTCAAAATGGTGAGCTGTTTCTGTGAGGTGAGGACACCTGGTCTCTAAACCACGCTGCTTAGTGTGGTAGAGAGGGTCCTCTTGGAAAGGAAAGTGCCGCTGTGAGGACACGGAATTCTTGTCTGCCCCATGCTCTAGCTTTGTCCTCCGGATGGATCTTTCTCGTGTTCTAGCCTTTGTCCTCTAGACGGGTCAATTATGGCTTTGCTTCTGGAACCTATTCTTGTTTTCTCTGTTAAAATTCACCTATCAAATATTAAAAAATATTTGCTGGTGTTCTCATGCTGCCGGGCATTTAGTAGGTACTGTGGACTGAATTGTGTCCTTCCAGAACTCAGATTTTCAAGCCCTAATCCCCAGTGTGACTGTATTTTTGGATACAAGACCTATAAAAGAGTTAATTAAGATTAAATGAGGGCATCCGGGTGGGGTCCCGATAAGATAGGATCAGGGTCCTTACAGAAGGAGGCATCAGACAGCTTGGCTGTGCCCCTTCCTCCCCGCCTCTCTGTCCACTAGTTCCTCCCTCCCTCTGTCCATCAGTCCTTTTGATCTCCCCCACCCCCAACATGAGGATACAGTGAGAAAGTAGCCATCTACAAGTCAGTAAGAGACTGTTTACCAGAATCCTACCGTGCTTGCATCCTGCTCTTGGCCTTGGCCTCCAGAGCTCTGAGAAAGAACTGTCCGTTGGTTAAGTCCCAGGGTCCATGGTATTTTGTCAGCACTCAGAGCTGGCTGAGATGATAGACAATTGTCACAAGTGCTCTTGGTGCTAAAGCTAGCTTGAGTCAGTTCGTTGATCACCTCATCAAAAGGAGGTGACTGGTGTTGCCGTAGTGAGAGAGCTTCCTGTAAAGACCAGCCGTCCTGTAGTATTCTAATTTTCCTGTATGTCCTGTGTTCTGGCTTCCTGGAAGTGGAACTCTGGATTTTACTGGAACTCATGGTGTGGATACATATTGTGTACAGACAAGTGTACAAATTGATGAATTTTCATAAAATGAATATGCCCGGGGAAGCAGCGTCAGGAGCGAGGCGCACTCCAGGACAGCACCCTTCTCTCGCGCTTCTGCGCCGTCGCTGAGCCCTGTCCCGCCAGGGGGCCACGGAAGGCCCTGGTCCAGCAAACGAAGTGAACAGTTTTCAGGTAGGCTCTTCCTTCCCTGCGGTGGCTTCTGATTCGAATATAATCTTCAACCTGACCCTGATTTCTGCCTATGCTTTTGTTTTTTAACTTACTCTTTCATTCCAGCTTTTTTTACATCGTTGGCCTTTAACCTGTTCATAATCTAGTCCTGCTCCACCCGCCCTGCCCACCCCCAGGTTCTTCATTGCATTGTGAAGGGAAAAAGTATTTTACAGATTTAGGAAATATATTTCATAAGTTCCTATAAATAAATAAAAGGCCTGTATCAGCTTTATTTTGTAAATCCTGAAATTCAAATTTCAAAGTAGAGTTTGTGGTTTAATTTGCTTATGTTTTAGCTTGGTATGCACATAGACCTCTGTGGGGGGCCACTTCAGCTGCTGTTATTATAGTGGAAATATCTACAAAGGAGACATGCCTGTGAATATTCCGTTTTTCCGCTCTCCTAATGAGGTATTAGATCAGAGGCTGTGTTACATTTTGGAGGGCTGCTGATTAAATGCAGTTTGCGTATTATTACTCTGCTCCTTTGGTTGACATCAACTTTCTGCTGGGATGTGGGTTCTCTGTCAAGAAGGATCCCTAGCTCTGAGTTTAGATGTGAAATGGGAAGGGTGTCTGTGTCTTATTTGTGTCTGGGTCAGTTTTTCTTACTAAATACATCTGTGATATTTTCAATGGCAGTTACCCAAAATGTATAATTTAATAGAGAAGTCTTTCATCTTTTATACAACAGTTCAAGAATATTCAACTTCATAAGTGAGATAAACATATATTATCTGTACCTTAAGCTGATAAACACGTTGCAATTTTATCATTATTTTCTTTATAGATAATTTATTGATTTTTTAATGAAGTCATATATGTGCTGCTTGAAGTGGAAAAAGGCTGAAGAAGAGTAGATTTTATTGAGTCTAACATGAGATAAACTTATTTTTTAAAAAGATTTTATTTATTTAATTAACAGAGAGAAAAAGAGAGAGAGAGAGACATCACAAGTAGGCAGAGAGGCAGGCAGAGAGAGAGGGAGAAACAGGCTCCCTACTGAGCAGAGAGCCCCATGTGGGGATTGATCCCAGGACCCTGAGATCATGACCTGAGCTGAAGGCAGAGGCTTTAACCCACTGAGCCACCCAGGCACCCCTAAACTTATTTTTGATTTACCTTATTTCTAATGCACACACAAGAGTTTTATATATTGGTTTAATGGTCTATCAGTCAGAAGTGTATGACATACAGATATTTATATATAAACATCTCATATTTGCATATAAACATACACATCACACACCCATACATACATGCACACACACGCACACCCATACGTACACATGCACACACTCCACACACATGCAACATACATGCAACATACATGCACGCACTCATACGTACACGTGCATACACACTCTCCATACGTACATGCACATATACATGCACATACATGTGGACATGTTCATATACACACACAGGGACATGCACAGGTATGTGAGTGTGTGAATAACAGGAGTTGGCCTTACTCAGTTGCTACTGGCATTGATTTTTACACACTGTGGTCATGGTTTTAGTAATAAAATTATCGGTGAATTACGTTACCGTGACCTGTCATGCTGGTAAGTGATGTGCTAACCAATATCCACAAGTGGCCTCTGAACATACAGTTACATTGATTAATTAATCCATTAATATGCTTAGGTATAGTAAGATACGGTGGATGGTAGATTTAGGTGCTAAATGTTGGCATGCCTGGTTTCTTTAGACCTTTGAAAAGATTTTGTTTTTATTGGACGGAGAAGGAGTTCTTTTATATCTCCTTCTACTCAATCAAGATACTCCTGTTCATAGGATATGATTTAGTACAATTGTAATTGGGAGAATGAAATGAAAAGGGAGTTCTTTCTTGTAGTCCTGAGTATGGCTGTAAGTTTCAGAGGTGCTAGCATGACACAGGCCTGGGTTTGTGGTCAGACGGACCCACAAAGAATTATTAGATAATCTTTTGTTAATCAACCACCTCTGTAACTTTGCAGGTCCATGAAATGATGGACCTTCTGTTCTCTTTAAAAGTAGACGATCTTGAGTTCTGTGAAGTACTAAAACAGCATTGGCATCACCATCGTACAGCACGACAACTCTTCATGAAGCATAACTTTGCATTTTCTTATTTAAACTGTTGTGCTGTTTGCATTAACAGCTTTAGTGTAATGTTTTGATGCATTAGACCCTGCAGTAAGAGTCTTGTTTTTTTGGGAGAAAGTAGAGGAAAAAGGATGGCTGTTCACAAGACACTACTGAGTTGTAGGCACACTCATCCTGTGATGTATTTCTCTTTGGTTTTAATAGCAAATATGGTAGCTTATGTGTCTTTTTTATGGTAGCAGGCCTTTTTCTTTTCATTAAGATTCTGTTTCTCCTTAGCTCACACCGACCCCAGTACTATGCTTAGAAGACTGACCCTTCCTCGTTGCATTTTAATATCACCTAAATATCATTGCATTTAATGTCAAATACATTTTGATCAAGTTATGCCATGTTGAGTTAGTTTCTCAGTAGGTTTATAGAAGGTTGTTAAATAAAGATAAGTTTATGGTTTTGTTTTGTTTTTTTTAAAATTTTATTTATGTATTTGACAGAGATCACAAGCAGACAGAGGCAGAGAGGGCGGGGGAAGCATGCTCCCTGCTGAGCAGAGAGCTGGATGTTGGGCTGGATCCCAGGACCCTGAGATCATGACCTGAGCCGAAGGCAGAGGCTTAACCCACTGAGCCACTCAGGTGCCCCATTTATGGTATTTTGATTTGAGGTGTTTTGTTTTTGGTAAACTCAGAAAGTCCAACTGTCAGTAAAGTATTCCCTGGATTAAGCTCAGGGAAGATGGGAAAGTTTCCGCAGCAATCTGTTGGAAGTGGTAGGTGGAGACTGTTGAGAGAGGTCCTGCGGCTGCTGGTGGCCTCATGGGGAGTGAAGAGTCTGGTTGGTGCCTGAGCCGCTTCCTTGCCACTCCAATGTAGTTGAATAGGATGCCCTTTGAGAAGACCTCAGAAAATGCTCAGTTGCCCAAATGCTGTTCCTTCTGTGTTAACATTTAAAATTTATTAATGCCTTAAAACAACTTCAGATGGAGTATATAATTACATTCCACATCTAGAGTCCTAAGGATGGGTATTTGTCGATTAAAGACTGTATTTTTGAATATGAGTTAAATTTTTTTTCCTTCCTATAGTTTGCCCTATTTTGAATGTGGTTTATTTTATGGGGAAAAAACCCCATATATTTTAGTGTAGTAAAACTCAGAATTCATTTATGTTGGTGAAATTGTATTTTTGTCCTTTATTAGTGATTAAATAAGATAGGGATATATTTAAAAATTAATAGCTTGTGTCTTGTAAATAGAAAGAAAACATTTTTCTGGACATTTTTGACAATATGAAAATTAAAAGAAATAGGTTAAATAAGGTCTTGATGTGAGATGTCAACTTTCTTTTGCAGGTGAGAACAAACCCTATGCATATAAAACATGAAACTGTAGTTACTATTTATAGATGAAAGCATAGTTTATATTGTGTCCCTCGGACTCTATTTGCACTGACTTGTCTGTGAGCCAGTGTCCTTGTCAGCTCCTAAAGATCATTTTCTTGCTTTCTTTTCCTAGCTAACAATTATCTAATTCTGTGTGTGTCTCCCTCTCCTTCCTGCCTCGGTCATCTGTCATATGTCCTCAGGTACATCTGACTCTGTCCATGTGGCTGATCACGGTATGGGTGCTTTGGGTTACGGTGAGAGGTAGTAATAGGTTTTATGAGGAATTATGTGAAAATGAAGCCCAGTTGAGGAATTATTTAGTATCAGATCATTACAGAATTATCATTTTTATAGGATTTATTTGTGGATTTAATTTGTTTGAAATATTCATGATGTCTTCATTACTGTCTTCTATTTTTAGTTTTTAGTTTACTTTAGAGAGAGAGAGCATGAATGGGGAGAGAAGCAGAGGGGGAGAGAGAGAGAAAGAGAGAGAGAATGAATTCCAGGCAGACTCCATACTGAGGGGGGAGCCTGAGGCAGGGCTCAGTCACATGACCCTGATGACATGACCTGAACTGAAACCCAGAGTTGGACGCTCAACCACCTGAGCCACCCAGGTACCACCCTTCATCACTTTTTGTCTTAATACAAGTTTTTACTTTTGTTTTGGAGAAATCATAGGAATTACCTTGATTTTTTTTTTGTGTGTGGAGGTGGTATGTTCCTGATTATGTAAATATCTGTAATAAACTTTTTTTTTTAAGATTTTATTTATTTGAGAGAGAGAGAGAGACTGTGAACAGGGTGTGGGGCGGAGCAGATGGAGAGAAAGAATCTCTCTGTGTGCAGTGATGCTGCACACAGCGTCACTGAGCCTGGAGCCCGACGTGGGGCTTGATCCCATGACCCTGAGATCATGACCTGAGCCCAAATCAAGAGTCAGTTGCCTGATGGACTGAGCCACCCAGGTGCCCCAATCTGGAATAAACTTTTAAAATTAACTGTAAATGACTCCCAGGTTTTCAGTCCTGATAGGTGCAATGACCTATATTCCCTGAGTCTGGTCCAGTCAGAATTCTGTAGGTTGTTCGTTAATTGGAACGTTCATTTGTTCCTCTGTTTTTCCATCCCTTCAACACGTGTTTACTCCGTGACTGATGTGTTCCTGGTGTGGGATTCAGCTGTGAACAAAGCTGGCCACGCCTCCCCTCTGACAGAGCTCCCTTGCATTCAGTAGTCAAAATGCACAATAGCGACAAAGACAAGGTGAAGGAAATGTTCCAAAATGGTCTCCTCTTTGGAGAAGCAGAAATCAGGCAAAGGGGTTGAGCGTGGGGCTGGGGGAGAGTCGTTATTTTATTTTCAATAGGGCGACTGCTGGCTCTACAGAGGCAGGTAGGGGTGCCCCCTGGTGCCAGTGACCCACCTTTGCACACAGTATCCAGCTCCGTAGCCCAACTCTTGGTGTTGACAGGTTTAGTGTCTTTCCCCCAAGCCATGCTGTGGATGCCAAGAAGAGAGACACAGTATCTGTTCTGTTTACCTAGTATGTTCCCAACACTTAAGAGTGAGTTCCTAGTAAATAGTGTCGACGAAGTGGATTAAATTTTTAGTTGCCTTAAAATATCTCAGTATTTTAAGAAGTCAGGTGGTTTTTGCCTTCTTGGGGAAGACTCCTTGTCCTCTGCCAACCGTGGTGCCCTTTCCGTCGTGGTCTGGCGTGACCACGTCGTGGTCTGGTGTCTCCTCCTGGAACGTCTGCTCTACTGCGCAGCTCTTGCCTGAGGTCTCAGTGTCCTCCCGTGACGCCTTCCGTCCTGCTTGCCAAGCGGCTCTCTTGGCGCTTGGGTGATGGAACTGGGAATGGCAAGTTGAATGAACGTTCAGAAGGAGCATAAATTTATATTTATTGGGAAAAACCTTTCAAGTAAAACACATTGAAGTGGTGATACTACATTCATTTTTTTACTGGCACAGTCTCTGTTCTTCCTAACTTTGAACAATTTTCTTTTTTGGCACATTACTCTTGTGCATGCTGTTATCTAAAAAAGGCACGAGGATTTCATCGTGCTGAAAGAAATGACAAACAAAAAGTCCCAAACTGGTGTAGTCTGTATTTTTTTTAATAACATTTTTACAAGTATGTTCAAAGATGGAGTTGCTGTTTTTGGTCATCTGGCATGAAAAATTAGTTTAAATTTATATGTTGGCAAACAATAGAAGGAAACTTGACTTACACTGGCTTTTAACGGAGAGTTGTCTCACCGCACGTAGTGGCCTACGTGTGGCGTACAGGCACAGAGAGCTTTGGTTCTCACCGTTTTCCAAAGTCCCATAATTTTCTTCAGAATGTCTTTGTATCTTCGGTCATAAAGCCCGTTTATCACTGAGTTCTGACTTCTGCTTCTGTTGTGTTTTTAAGTGAAGGCGAAGCATGTTGCTCTGGGTGTGTTCCAGGCAGCAGGAAAGACTCGAGAACTGTGGCCGACCAGCTTTCCGCCTGTTGACCTTTTTCTTTGGGGCCCCCTGATCAGTTCTGAAAGGGAGAGCTGGTTGCAGCCCTTTCGGGGGGAGCCTGCCCGGTGTGACGGCAGGTTCAGCTCGAGCCCAGAAGTGTCTTGTCCTCCTCCACTCGTCCGTCCCGCCAGCTCGCTGTCTGGCTGCCACAGCAGTAACCCGGCACGCGGCTTGCTTGGGGAGGATCTACATGTGTGCTAATTAGAGTGGAATAAATGAGGGGCTGCTTGCTGCACGGCCATAAAGGGTGCCCAGATGTGCACACCGCATGAACATGATGTGCCCAGGCGCGGCCCGTCAGAGTTTGTCAGCCGCGCGGCCTCAGCGGGCCGCGGGCCTGTCGCGGGGGATTTGCCGATCATCGTCCCCTGTGATTCGGTGTCTCCCTTGGTGAAAGTGAAAGACCTCAAAACCCTGTCCTGGCAACAGGATTTTTGATCCTTTAGCAAAATAACAAAACATGCTTAAGCTTAACTGGGAATAATGAATAGATGAACTTAAGCAATATATATTCTGAAGATGATTTATTATATTTTGAAATACTAGCCAGGAAAACAAATAAAATATCAAGTAAATTGGCATAATTGAATAAATTGAATTTTTGGAAGTTGTATGCACACCCGTCTTTTAGGTTGAAAGAAGCCATGTTAGAACCACGCATGCGTATGTCTGATGAAAGATGGAGCATGGAATGATTCCATGTGAAGTTCAGAAACATACTTGTCTAGAACTTAGACAAGTGCATAAAGAAAGTATGGCTTTAAAAATCTGCAATATATCTTCTTTGTAAATGTACAATTAATATCCAAAATCCCCTGTGTTGCATGTATTCACAAAATCTGTAATATCTGATTACTTTGACAAGTAATTTTGTAGTTACATGTTCATAATATTGATAATGTATTAATGTACAATGATTAAATGGTTAAGCTGCCACATTAAAGTTATGAGCAGGAACATTTATCCAGCATAGCGAGGCGGGAACAAAGCCTGTCCGTTCACAGATGGCGTTATTCAATCTCCGTGTCACTCTGCGATGTTAGCGTGAGAGCATTGATTCTTAGCTTTGATACTGGGCTGCACCCGCTGACCCAATACCGTTCAGTGATAAGGTTAAGTTAATTACTGGGTCCGGGCTCTGCAGCTTCCACATGATTACTGTGGAGAAGGATTTTGATGCCTTTTGCTTTAATTAAGAAAAAGGGAATGAACAGATATAATTGGGTTTTGAAATAATCCTGTCACTATCAACAAGCATCCCCTGTTTTCTCCAACTTTGTTATACGTACTTCTAGAGGCAAATTTATGTGGGGGGCAGTGAAGGTTTTCCACTGTTGTCCGCATCGAGATGTTACTGCTCTATTAACATTAATGTGGACATAGGAACAGTTCAAATATTTTAAAAGAATTTTGACCTGCAGAAGTCTGTAACTTCTGTTCAAGGAGATGATAATTGTTTTGTTTAGTCATATAAAGATATTAAAGAGGTAACTGTCACGGCACTTTTGTGCCTTTTCATTTGTGAAACATTTTTCCACTCAGTTCTTACCTAGGACAGATAGATTTTAACTTTAAAAACTTCATCACAGTATTTAAGCTTTCAGGGTTTTTGTACATTATCTCTATTTGTTGATTCAATTAATCCTGTATAGAGCTTACACAAATTAGTAGAAAAGTAAAAATGAAGAAATGCTGTAAACTCTTCATTTTTTTCCTCATGTAGGAGTATTCTCATTTTAATACTTTTAATTTAAAATTCTCATGAATTCAGATTTCTCTTACTGTTTGCGTAGAAAGGTAGGATTGCACATTTTCTTCGTGTATTTTTTCTAATGAGCATCTAAAATATGTGACTAGTGTAGTTTGGGAAAATGTTAAAATGTTTTTGCTGAGTGTAGGTTTTCCACCCTCTATCCTTAATAGGTGCCATTCCTTTTCCCACAGCTGTTGGGTTGCTGTGGGGACAGGACCGCCCTCCCACGTGGGCTGATGCTCCGTGCCATGTGGGAATCATGACACTGACCACAGCACCCCACTTCTCTGGGTGTCATCAAAAAATTTGAGTACTCTTCCTCTAAGTGTCCCTCATAGGGATGCCAGAGGCAATGATGTAATCAGAATGCTTCAGGAGCAGTAAAGAGCTGTAAGTTTCAGGAGTTTGTTCTTATTAGCTGGGACCTCTTTACTGCTGTGCGGGAGCTTCCAAGGTGACAGAGCGAGCAAGTCACTGTCTCGGACTCTTGCCTCGTGCATTGTCAGTGAGTAATTGTACCCGAGTGGAGAACTCAAGCACTGTCTCTGCAGACCAGGGTAGGAGCCTCAGTCTTAGTCTGCACATGGAGCTGGAGTTAACGCGTAGTCACATTAGCCTCGGACTAAGTCTTCACTTTACCAACTGGTTGGAAAGGGTCTTTTAGAGTAAGACACTGGTTATGTTTTCGAATGTCCAGTCAGAATGAGACAGCAGTTTAAAATGAATGACAGATTGTCTCTATCCATAGGGAGGGGATGTAAAACTTCGAAATTAAATTTAGATTTCAATTAGTATCCACTTTTAATCTGGGTTATTTTGATTTATAGAATGATGCAACCTTTCTTTCCTCCTGCCCCCCTCCCTGCAACCTCTCCTCTCCCCCATATAAATGATGGCCACATCCCCATCCCCAGAACCTGTGACTGGACTTTGTTACCTGGCAGTGGGGAGATAAAGTTTCAGTGAAACTCAGGGTTGCTGTCAGTTTACCTTAAAATAGGGAGATTATGGTGGATTCATGGTGAGCCCATTGTAATCACAGGGATCCTTATATGTGGGGGTGGCCAGAAGAGGAGGTCACGGGACATAATGAAAGAAGGACACCCACCATTGCTGGCTTTTGACAATGGAGGAAGGGGTCTCGGGTGAACAAATGTGGGTGGCCTCAATGGGTAGCCTCCCCTAGAACCTCCAGAAAGGATCTTCTGAAGTACGAGTGTGGGAGATAATACATTTGTATTGTCTTAAGCCACCACATTTCTATAATTTGTTACAGCAGCCCTAATACAGTTACTTATACTCCAAAGCAAAGCGATCCGTTAACATTTCTTTATACATCTTTTTATTAAAGATTTTAACATTTTATTAATGTTTGTTTAGTTCTGATTTTTATTGTAAACTTAAGGAGAACCCAGGGCATGTGATTTTCCCTGCGTCCTTTAGATACTTGTCTTGGCCATTTCATGGCTGGTTTCTGCAGCCTCGTGCTGGACACCTTTAGAATGTGGTTATTAGAGAGGCGATGTAGTTACAGTTAGAAGTCTTGGGTTCGTGTTCCAGCTTCTACATCTTAGTCATAGGAAGGTGCCCTTAGTTTCTTTACCTCAAAGTGGGGAATGATGTGTCTTTTAAGTATGTGATGTGGCTTAGAAACTATGAAATGCTGTCTGCACATTGTCATTAAGATTAGCTCTTTCATTTTAGCCTCAGCATGTGACATGCGAGAGTTCTGCATAGTGGTGGTTAGGAAATACGGACTCTCCACCTGGGGTTCTCTGGAGCTTGCAGAACTGTCCTCGCTGCCATGTTGATTTTGCCTTTACTTGGAAAACCAGAGAGACGCCACTTCCCTTCTCTTCAGTCTCACTGGAATGACCGATTGCAAATTGGGAGTGCAAAGCTCTCCAGAAGCGCCGGCGCTGCCCCGCTGTCCTCTCCCCAGCCGGCTGCGGGGCTCGGCCGGCAGCTCTCCAGGCCAGGTCAGCCCTCCGGTGCCAGCTCCACGCCGGGTCAGCCCTCCGGCGCCGGCTCCACGCCGGGTCAGCCCTCCGGTGCCGGCTCCACGCCGGGTCAGTCCTCCGGATACGAGGGTCAGGCCTGTTACGTATTTGCTAACGTCCCGAGAAAGGCTTACTAGGTTTCCCTAATGTTCCTTCTATATAATCCAGTGAAATGGCACGTCATATGCACATTATCGTGTGAATAAAACACATTTTCAGTTAGATTTTAAGTCACAAAATAAAAGATTTTAAAAAACATGTGTATGAACTCGATATTCTTCAGACATTGTCCTCCAGTGAGCATGTTTGACTCAGGCATTTGGGAAATGTGGCTCCTCTTGTTTTGTCCTGATGTATTAACATTCATCACC
The DNA here is from genome assembly GCF_009829155.1 of Mustela erminea. Classification (NCBI taxonomy): domain Eukaryota; kingdom Metazoa; phylum Chordata; class Mammalia; order Carnivora; family Mustelidae; genus Mustela; species Mustela erminea. The sequence goes on along the minus strand of NC_045626.1, from coordinate 4,068,646 downwards.
AACTAACTCTTTGGGCTTTAATGTGGGGCAGATTTATTAAAAGAGAAATGTCCTCCGACTCTCCATCTTTTAATGAATAAAAGAAAACATAAGAGCGCCCCAATTTTGTAGTGTTTATACTGAGATCCTATATTATAGGGCATAGCTCATGTTTTAACAATGCACAACGTCCTCCTGTTTTATTACTGTTGGGTGTGTGACAGTGGTGGTCACTGCATGTATCTTCAATTTAGAACAATTTACACCTTGCAGATAAGTTATTGTGCAATAGCCATTTCTTTTAAGTGACAGTTACAGGACATATCCTTTGAACACTATGTTTCTCCTAATCCAGCAGAAGTAAAAGTAAAGATCAAAAGACTAGGGTTGGTATGTGACATTTCCTAAAAAGCTTGAAATAGCATGGCATTGTATATTAACATTCAGAAAACACAGTCATGCCTCAACACATTAAGCTTCTTATGTATTTCAGCTGAGGTGGCGATTTTTACTTTTGGACATATTCTAGAAAAGCTATTTGAAAAGTTAACTTTCCCACACCAACTGAAGCTTTTAAAAGAGTTTGATTAGTTTATTATAAGGATGTTTTCTTGCTTCTCTTTAATAAGATAGGATAATCATGAGTGGTAGCTTCATTTATTGTTGGAAAAACTGTAATTGCAAAAATTAACTTGTCATACACCACAGCTCAGCAAAGTAACTTTCTTATAAGTCCATGGTCACAGTATGTTTTTGCAATTCAGCATCTGGCTCTGTGGGATACTGATGGCTTCTATGAAGAAAAGTACCAGGGTGAGCAATTAAATGCAAAATGACAGCATAAAATATGATCATTATGGTTATACAAAAGACACATTTATGAATTTTGCAGATAACTGTCATTTTTCTGCTCATATTTTCTCTTGCTTTGTTAGCTTAATCATTTTTGTAAAATTTATTTTTTTTCCTTTAAAAAGTGAATAGCACCATTTTATTATCCTGGCACTTGTTTATATGTCTTTTTTGTTTGTCAGTTGTGAAGATTAATGATAACTCTTTCCCTGTCTTTTGACACAATACTTTCAACTTTATTTCAAAATTGAAGAATTTAAAAAAATACATAGCAGTTGTATTTATTATAAGAGTAAAATTTCTTAACATTATTCAGTATTTTATTATGTGCAGATTGAATGCTATTCACCAACTGGAAATAAGGTTTGCCTGTCGCTTCTTCAGTCTCAGGTGATGCTGTGGAGTGACTTTCTTTTGCAGCATCACCTGTCTGATTTGGTGGGGGCAAAACAGTGTTGCCGTAAGGAGTCTTATGGGAGGTGTGGGAAGTTGTTGTATTTCCTTTGCTTTTACTTGCCATATGGATTCTGTATACAGTGAAACTTCTGGCCATTGTGAAGAGGGGTCACTCTGAAGGCAAGCTCCCTTGGGCCCCCGGAGCACCCCATTGTCCACCTGCCCCCCCCACAGCCCTGCCTGCCCTCCCAGCCTGCCCTCTCGCTGCTGCTTCACACAGAGACCTGCCACGTCTGTCTCAGATCTGGCTCGCTTCGTTTCTGTAGTTTCCTGGGACACTTGTCTTTAACCATTCCGTTCAGTTCAGCCTGACTTTAAAGGTATGGTTCGAACTCAGCCCTTCCTGCGAAGACTTTGGTAATCTTCACAGTGAAAGGGAACTTCTCTCTTCGTGTTCCAGTGGCGTATTTTGAATCTTTATCATTGTTATTATCAAAATGTGCTTTGCAGACAGAGCATAGCTTGTGTTTTTTCACTAATTAAAAAAAAAAAAAAATCATACTTTTTGAATTCTCCTACCCAGTGTTGAGTATCATTGTGCTGGGCTCTGGGATATCGCGGTGATTTCTTCTGCACAAGACCATCAAGCGGTCTGTTTAGACATGGTATGGTCCAGACCGTGGAGAGGGGCACTGGGTGTGTGGGAATGCTGGCGGAGCCCTGATCCAGCCTCAGGGTCTCCGGAGGAGGCTGCCGTGTGGAGGCCGGGAGGAGGCCGCACAGCGGAGCCCAGGAGGGAGAGCACCGTCCCAGACCACCCGTGGGCCGCCTCTGCCAGCGCTCACTGAATCACTGAGGACTTACCTCCCACAGGGTCTCTTTTTTTTTGGTAATTTGATCATTTGGCACGACAATCTTTGAAGAACTAATTTCTTCGTTTTTGGCTTTTGGAACCTTTGTATAACATGATTTAATATTGTCTCAGTACTCAGCATTATTATTTTGTATATTTCTGTGTTGGGCTCTAAGAAATCATGTCCTGTAGGCGGTTTGACCTGGAGAAATATGTTTTTAAACACCTGAATAATCCCTGATTTCTTCTCAGTTGTTCTGTCTGCTTTTTCTAGTTTTTCTTCCCCTTTCCCATTGGACCGTTACCAGCGATCTTGTCGGTAGCACCACAAGGGCTGTCCATCATTTGCCCTCACTACAGCTGTGACTCAGGTTTGTGAAGGTCTCTCCAGAAACGACTCAGATATCAGGATGGGGTGATGGGTCTGAAGAAAAGACTCAGAGACTTGTCTTCAGTCCCAGGACCTCTGTTAGGACATTCTCTTCAAATGTGTTTTTCTGCTTGTGGCCCTTTTGGCAGGTTTCTTATTTTTGGCTATGTCTTGGTGGTGATGTTGGTGCCTCGATGAGTTTTTGATAGCTGGGTTGTTAATTTCCCTTTTGTCTCGATTCAGGTCATTTTGTTTTCATTGTTCTCCTGACATGGTCTATCCTGTTTTGTCTTACTGCAGAAATACTCTCAGATGGTTTATGTTTTGAGAATCAGAATAGACAAGGCTTATTTTATCCATTTGTTCTTATACGCCTTTTTTCAATGATAGTATCACAGCCGGCATTTTTTATTATGATCGATTTTGAATAAGGTATATCAGTTTTATTCATTATGAATTTTATTTAATAATGAAATCAGATTCATGAATAATGTGAGTGTAGGAATGAGTGCTACCCTGTGAATTAATTGCCCTGTTTGTTTCGCAGTAAGACAACACTAGGACAGTATCATGCATATGTCATTGTATATTTAAATACAGAGAGATAGGCTGTCTTTTTAGAAACATGTATGTGTGTGTGTACATACGTGTCTTTTAGCATTTCCACATTGGCCCAAGTGATTGTAATCTAACCTTTTTCACCAGAGTTTTAGGTATGTAAAAATTCTGTATCAAAATAGCATTTGAAATGCAGTCATTCTGTTTCATAGTGCAATTACTTATTGTGACAACTCTTATTAAGGAAGAGTCTGTTTTCATCAGCATTGCTTTGGACAGAAAGATTGTGAGTCTAGACTGTGCTCCAGAGTCTGTTAGGCAGTGACACTTTTTTCTACTTAAGTGTTAGAATAGTTTTACATTCTGTGATTCTGTAGAGTCCACAGACATGGAATATTCAAGATGAATCGGACAACAAAACGTACTTATTGTCCATATGATAACGGGTGTTGCTTTCAGTAATAAAACTGAATTATGTATACATATTTTGAGATATGAGGTCATTTTTTAAATATAGTCATAGTTATATAATTTGTTTGCATGGCTGATTTTTATATAAAGTAAAATCTTTTGAGGTTTTATCTCCTTATACTCAGTACAGATTTAAGGTTCAAACAAACCAATAAAAATAAAACAAAACTAGAGATCTTTAAGAAAGTGTCACTTGTTTATATATGCTAATTTTCCTTACCATTTAAATGTTCTTATTTATTTTTAAGGGCTGTGTGAGGCTTATCTACTTTAAAACCTTTGTTCATTCATTCACTAATTCTTTCTATTTGCTTACTTCTATCCTCAACAACTTTATTGCAGAATCATTTTAGTACAGAAAGTGGCATCCATTTAAAGTGTCCAATTGGATTTTTTTTTTTAAAGATTTTATTTATTTATTTGAGAGAGAGACAGTGAGAGAGAACATGAGAGGCGAGAAGGTCAAAGGGAGAAGCAGACTTCCCATGGAGCTGGGAGCCCGATGCGGGACTCGATCCCGGGACTCCAGGACCGTGACCTGAGCCGAAGGCAGTTGCTCAACCAACTGAGCCACCCAGGCGCCCCCAATTGGATTTGTTTTGATAGCTCTGTACCTCTGAAGACATCGACAGAACCATGATAAAAGAACCTTTCGGTTACCCCCTCTGTATCCCTGAGCTGCTTTGTAGCCCACCATCCTTTCCTGGCTGCCACACGGAACCAGGGACCTGCTTTTTGTCACTGTAAATTAATTTGCTATATTGTTTCATGTGGATTCTTGTGTAAGTCTTTGTGTGGACATATGTTTTCATTTCTCAGGCACAATTACCTGGGAGGGGAGTGATCAGGGTGTGCAGCAACTCTGGGCTTCACGCTTTTAGTAATTTTTTTTTTTTAAAGATTCTATTTATTTATCAGAGAGAGAGAGGGAGAGAGCAGGCACAGGCAGACAGAATGGCAGGCAGAGGCAGAGGGAGAAGCAGGCTCCCTGCGGAGCAAGGAGCCAGATGTGGGACTCGATCCCAGGACGCCGGGATCATGACCTGAGCCGAAGGCAGCTGCCCAACCAACTGAGCCACCCAGGCGTCCCTGGGCTTCACGCTTTTAAAAGCCACCATGCAGTCTTCTGTCTCCCTCAGCCATGCCCTGTGCTCACAGCCCTCTTAGTGTGTCGGGTCTGGCACAGTGTTTGCTGAGATTTACATTTGCACTATTTTAAATGGAATTGTGTGTTGTTAATATTTCAAAGTGCAATTGATGTTTGTATTTTACCTTTTGTTCTATGAATTTCCTAAATTCACTCATTTGTTATAGCACGTGTGTTTGTATGTACGTATACGTGTATATACGTATGTAGCCTTACCTAGGGGTTTTTTATGTAAATCACATTTTCTGTGAAGGGGAATAGTTTAACTTGTATTTTCCCTGTATTTATGCCTTCACTTTTTTGTCACGCTCATTTGTAGTAATATCTTCTTAAAATGGGTCGGGTAGGCCTTGCCCACACTAGCTATCTTGTGGTTACTGATTGCATGGAATATTGTTTCCAGTTTTTTATTTTGATAAATATTTACACATCTGTCTCTTTGAAAGTGTGTCTCTTATAGCACATAGGTTTGGTTTTTTCCTTTCATACCGTCTGATAATTTACACTTTTTAACCGTAGCTTTTATGTTATTAACATGTAATGTAGTTAGTCAGATTTATCCTTTCTGTTTAGCTCTTTATTGTTTTATGTCGTGTGTCCTTTGTCCGTCTGTTCCTCTTCTGCTGTATTATTCCACATTGACGTGAACCTGTCAGTTGTGTTTCTCTGGGAGCATCTTTTTTGCCTCTTCATTATTGAAGTCTAGTCTCACTGGGTATAGAATTCTTGCTAGCTCTTCTTTCAGCACTTTGATTATATCATTCTTCTGACTTTCAGCCTCTCTTGGTCCTGATTTGCCAGCTCTTAGTTATTTTTAAATTTTTTTTAATTAAAGATTTATCTATTTATTTGACAGAGAGAGAGAGAGAGAGAGGGGTCACAAGTAGGAAGAGAGGCAGGCAGAGAGAGAGGGGGAAGTAGGCTCCCTGCTAAGCAGAGAGCCCGATGTGGGGCTCGATCCCAGGACCCCGAGATGATGACTCGAGCTGAAGGCAGAGGCTTAACCCACTGAGCCACCCAGGTGCCCTTCTTAGATGTTTTTTTGCTCTTTTATGTGATGCAGTCACCTGTTAAACATGGATGAATTTTTCTTTTGTTGCTTTGACTACGATGTTTTTGGGTGTGAGTCTTTGAGTATTTATTCCTTTTGATGTTTTCCAGCTTCTTTGATCTGTAGGTTATTGTATTCCAGGAAATTTGGGAAGCATTATTTAAAAAAAGTTTTTTTCCTGCCCTTTTCTTTTCTCTCTTATTGGGATTCTTACTGCTTATTTCTTGAAATCTTTCAAATTGTCACATAGGTCTCTGAGACTATGCTCATTTTTCTTAACATTTTCTTTTATTTTAAATCTTCTGATTAGTTAGTTAATATCATTCTTTCTTCCATTTTCCTGACTCTTTCCTCTGCCTTCTCAATTTTGCTGTTCTCTCACATAATAATTTTTTATTTCTGTTCAGTACTTTTCATCTCTAATACTTGTTTAGTTCTTTTTTTAATGCCTATTTCCTTCTTCATATTCCTTATGTGTTGAATCACTGTCATTGTATTTTTCCTTAATTTCGACTATTTAAAAGAGGTCTTAGAACCTCTTTACAGTAGTTGCTCAAAGACTTTTTCTGCATCTGGGCATTGGCATTTGGGCCACTTTCCTGTTATTCTATTGCCTTTTATTTTCTTCCTGAATCTTGGTCATAGTTTACGTTTCCTCTTAAACATGTATTATGATTTCTTTTTGTTGTGATTGTTGAAAATAGGACATTTTATATAGTATGGTGTGGTAAATTTGGATTTTGATTCATTTTTCAAAGAATTTTTTTTTTTTTCCCCTTTAACTTGCATGATCCATGGTCTTAGGACCTTGGAATTTCATCTCCCCATTCTGGGTAGCCTCCAGTGTTTCTATTCAGTTTTTAAATGATTGATTTGTTTATTTTTACTCTGACTTTCTGGTGTTTTCCCTGTGAATGTAAGACTTAGTAGTCACACAATGAATTGGGCAGCCTTTGTGTCAGACACCTTGAGCCTCTTAAGGTCTTTGCCATCAGCCCTTCTTTCCCTGTGCACATTGGGACACTTCCAGAGTTCACCTGCCTGTCAAGCTTATCTTGGGGCTTTCACTGTCTTCCACGTTCCCTTGAGTTTTCTTTGTATCCCTGCTTAGTCTACCAGGAATGTGTGTTGAGCTTCATCTAGTTCTTTTATTGGTCTGTCATTTTTAGGATCTCCTTGCTAAATTCCTTCCTAGTCTGCCAATTGCCCACACTGGGCTCCGTTTCTCAGTAGCCATATTGTAAGATTTAGACATTTGTGTCCCACCAACTTTGTTACTTTTACCTGACGTACCTATGTGGTTTTGCTCCATGCCTGAAATAGCTTCCTCCCTCCTTTACTGAAATTTCCTTTCATTTGTTCCAGGCATATTTCCTTTACTTCACTTAGTATTGTTATACTAGCTATTCTGAAGTCCCCTTAAAGTAATTATAGCATTTTGGTCATCTTGTTTGGCTATATACCTTTCTTTCTTTCTTTCTTTCTTTCTTTCTTTCTTTCTTTTTTTTAAGTTTTATTTATTTATTTTTTACTATCAGGTTCAGTTAGCCAACAGCCATATGTCTTTTTGGTTGAGACTTGATCACATTTTTCTGGCCCTTCCTAAGTCAAGTAATTTTGGATTATATCCTGGACATTTTGAATTTCATGTTGTGTGGCCTTTGGATTTTGTTTTACTGCTTCCAGTACTGTTGGTATTTTCATTTTAGCTGGCAGCTAACGTTATTGCCTTCAGAGAGTCTGTCTCATGTCTGCAGTGATCAGCTGCTCATATCTCATTTCTAATATTTAAGTTTTAATTGCCGTCTGCCTTTACTCTTAATTCTTCACACACGGTTAAGTTACTCTGCGCTTATTCATAGACTCAGGTGTTCCTTTGGCTCCCTCTTCTGTGATATTTACTTCTTAGTCCTCTGTGCTGTCCTTGCACCAAGACACCTGCTATCTGATCCAGAACTGCAGCTGCTTTCCCCACCGTGATTTTAGCTCCTGCCTGTCTTCTGTGGGCTCCGCCTCTGGCATTCTCTGGATAAAGACACCAGAGAGGGAGTGGGGCTGGGTTTACTGGTCACTGTCTGTATGCTTCAGGCCTTGCCTCCACTCTAAAACGGCTGGCTTTTGTTGACTCTTCAGAACCATCAGATAGTTACTGTTTTTAGCATTCTATCCAACTTTATAGCTGTTAGTTGTAAGAGATCTGGTTTGTTGAGAAGCTTATTACTTCATACCAGAAGTGTATGAAGTTAAAAAAAAATCTCTAGTTTATTTAAAAGAAATTTTTGTTCTAACTTTTATTCTCAAGGCATTATATACTCATTGTGGGAAATTGGGAGGGGTTAATAAATTGTAATGAATGTGAAAAAAAATCACCCTTAATCCACATTAACATTTTGATATAATTCTTTTGGTATTACAGAACTGAATGTGCTATACATAAAATTTTAAAATCTGTTCTTGCTTAAAACTCCGTGAGAAGTGTTTTCCCATGCCACTGAAATATTCTTAGTAGCTGTTTTTCATGTTAGGTGTTTTTATGGCATTATAACATTGTGTAAATATGCATAGAATGTTTTATATCACCGTTTCTTAATGCTTTTCTCATTGGGTGTTCATCACTTTCACTTTCTCATATGGCCCTGTGGTGGATGTCTTTATATACACATTATGGTGCCCTTTCCTACTGTTCCCTTGGCATGCCTAGAAGTCGAAACACTGGATTTCAAAGTGAGTGATGTTGTTTGAGGTTGCTCTTACATACAACTAAATTGCTTTTTAGGGGGCACCTGGGTGGCTCAGTCAGTTGAGGCAACTCTTGGTTTTGGTTCAGGTCATGATCTCTCTCATAAATAGATTTATCCTTAAAAAATTGCTTTTTGGAAAGTCTGATCTATTTAACACTTGTAGGAATATTCTGCATACTGCACCTTCCAACCAGAGTTTTGATGTTTTCTCATTTTATGGATGGGAACGCTCCTAATCTGTTTTTGGTGGTTTTGATTAACTTTTGGTCGAACTTTTCCAGACCACTTCAAAAATTGACATTTACCTGTTTTAAGATGATTTATTTATATTCTGTGCCTATTAAATACATATATTTCATTCTACTTGTTTAAATAACTGATTCCAAAATTATTTTATGGTAGGTGAGCCAGAACCTAATATCATACCTGTAATACTTATTGACAATGAAAATAGTTTCTTCACTGTCTCATTTCTTTTTTATTATCTCCCTGAGTATCTTCATGTTTGCTAAATCATTTACCTAGTAACCTGAAGTTTGCTAAGCATGATGGACTGTAAGCAGTACAATCTAATTGAAAGCAAAATAATTGGACTTGAATTGGGACTAAATAGCTGCTTAAGCCTCTTATAACTTTTCTTGTAGGATTTAGAGAGGTCATTTCCCTTTCTTTAAAAATGTGAAAAACTGCTTTTTGTTTGGATATTTTCACATGTCGTTTCGTATTTGAGTAGGAATTGTTTATGTAATAAAAAAGTATTTATCATATTTCAAGTTTTTGGTGAAAATATGATTTGTTAATGATGCAAAATTGATGCTTTCTTTCTCCGTGAGGAAACTTCTTTTGTGGGGCTGTCCATTGACACAGAAATTGGATGGTGGTTTTTACTTGCATCCTTCTTATGGTTGTACAATTTTTGGACATTGCCTTGGGAGCTAAGGGGAATTGGAAGGGTATTTTTACTTCCACTCTACTTCTGTGGGCAGTTTGTGCTCAGCCATGAGGCTGAGTGAACTAATGGTTTTACTTTTTATGAAGTGTATTTTTATGTAGAGCTCTCATTAAGCAGCATGAATTGAGACCTCTCTTCCCTTTTATGGTTTGACTCTCCCCTTCCACTTGGCACTCACTGAAGGTTCATTGCACCTCTTCCTCTTGGGTCCATATTGTTTACCACTGTATTTTCTTTGTCCAAGAATCATGGCTAGGAGTGTGTTTAATTATAAGACACCATGATGGATCATCTCATTAAACAAGAGTGATTCCAGCTAATACCGCACAACAGTGTATTTGCTGTGTGGAGAGTTGTATAGGACTGACCACCAAGTCTGAATCATTAGAGCCAATAATTTATGTATAAGCCTGGGGATACTGTGCATAGAAAGAATAACTTTATCTTTGAAAATAACATTGAAAAGCAGAACAAAATATTAAGATGCATAAACCAAATTATATGGAAAAATGAGGTATATTGGGAAAGAATTTCAGAATATGTGTAGATATATTGACTTTAATTTACTCATCAGGGAGTTTTATTAACATGCCTTGTTTTGCTACCATTGGCCCTTTTCGTCAGGTATTGTCAATTAGAGTGTACCCTACACAAGGAGTTAAAGCGTGGCCCACTTAGATACCCTAATTTGGCTGGACCTTGAATTATAAATCACTGGCTATTTAATTAATGCACATTAATTTTTGTATTCATAGGGAAATGCTCAAATCTTAATCCTAAAGAAATCTCTAGATCCTAGATGCCTTGTACTCAGTATTGGAATTTACCATTTAACTATTATTTAGCTATTTAACTGTTCTTTCAAGGAAATGCCAGTTGTGAGTATTTTACATGGTCCTTGGCATTTGTGTAACTTTAGTCCATCTTTTTGGTGGTGAGTAGAAGTTCTAGTCATTTTGTAAGCTAGCAGTCAATTCCTGGAGAAACCTAGGGATTTTTACATTTTTTACATGTCTTAATAGGAAATGAGGATCATCTACTAAATTCACTCATGAACAGTTAAGATTAATTTATGCAGTTCCACTTTACAAACATTTGTTTTCTGTTATGTGCCGAGAACTGCGCTAGGTGCTAGACTGTCACAACAGATAAAATGTGACTTTTCTCACCCTTCTAATTGGGACCTCGAAGAGAACATTTAAATCACCATGGAAAGGGGAACAAGTTAGGGGAGGCTTCAGATAGGATGTTAGACTTGATGTCTAACTAGATGTTAGACCCCAAAACTGAGGCTTTCTCAGGCTTAGAGGGAGAGTGAGGAGAGCATAGTCCTGGAAGGATTGCGGATGTCTCAGAGCTCCAGGATTTGGTGTCTGCTGTAGCCTTCCCTTAGCCGGGACCCTGGGGACAGTTGTTTGGCAGCTCACACTTGATTGGGTTTTAGGAAGCATCCATGTTGCGTGGACTAGTCTTAACTAACTTCAGGTGGCCTCTGGCCTAGTGTCCTGATCTAATTGTTGCTCTCTCTCTCTGTGATTACAGATGCATATTCGACATAGGTCAGGTAAATGAAATGAAGTTTCTGAAAAGCCTCATGTCAGTTCCAGTCTGGTTTCTCCCCAAATGATTTTAAGACATGGAATTTTCAGGGTTTTTTTTTGCTTTTCAGTTTTTAGAATTGTGGACAAGAGATCTTGAACCTTCCCAGAATATACATTGGAAGGGAGATACAAGTGGAGATGTAGCCAGCTAGCAAGTTAGTAAGTGGGCAGGTAGGCAACTTAGACTTCGTCCTGTGGGTGATGGGGGGTCATTGAACGTACTGGGTAGAAAATGCACTTGAGGATGGACTCAGTAGAGGTTGATGAGGAGAGGAGTAGAGAAGCTCATGCAGGACTTCTCTTTAAAGGCTTCAACTGGCTGTGGTGGGTGGGCTCGGTGAGGAGAGAAGGTACGAAGTTGAAGTGCCAGTTACGGCCCTTTTGCTGCTGTGTACTGGGGAGAGAAAGAGGGGTAGAGGAGCCAGAACAGCGGCGAGACTAGGCGGAGCGTACGCACCAAAGAAACGTTGGAAGAAGCACTAGAATTTGGCAGTTACTTGAATGTGAGAAGTAGAGGGGAGAAACAAATGAAAGGCCGTGCTTAAGTTCAGAGTGGTCTGTTGGGAGAATGTTTAGATAGTGAGGAGATTAGAATGGTAGGTTTTGAAAATTTGATGAAGAAGCCGTGTTTTGTGAGATGGGATCCTGAGCTGTCTCTGATGTTCAAGAATGAGGGACGGTTGGTGGCCCTGCGGCCCAAGGGGAAGAGCACTAGTCTGGGGTTAGCCCTGGCCCCCTGGACTGTCTTTACCTGCTTTTTACTTAGTTTTCTTAGGGATCAGAGCATACCCTCTAAGTTCCTTCTCATGGCGATTTCCAGTGTGTCCAGTTTTATAAACCTATCAAGTGAATATGTTGATGGACTGTCCATCTCTGTTTCGTAGGAGAGATGTTCATGAAGCAGCCAGAAAAGCCTGCATGGGTTTGCATGGAAGGCGAGGATCAGGTCTCCTAGAGGGCGCAGCTGAAGTGCTGGGGGGTGAATGCGGTTGTAGGGGCAGAGAGTGTGGTGTGAGCCAGGGGTGACCCGTCACGCATGGGGTATCCGAACAAGGCAGTGAGTGGAAGTGAGGAAGACATAAAGTAATCATACAACCGGAGAGGGCCCTGAGGATGTCACTCTGGCCAGCGGCACTGGCACTGGCTGATCCTGAAGTTTTTAAAAAAACAAACACACACAAATGAAGAGGCCATCTCCAGAAGCCTCTTACTTGGCCCTTTGTTTTCAGCTTACTTCTTCCTGTTCTGTGTCTGGTTCTGTGCATTGTTATTCTCTCCCCTTGCTGCTTTGGAAGGTGGTATATCTGGTTTCCTCACATAGGTGCCAAGACAGGTTTGGATTTGAATACAGACCCGAATCCACGTTTCTGGTTCAGTACAGCAGCTCCTGGCGTCTTAGTTCCACAGTCAGTGCGGGTGTTTACTTTAGAGGGAATTTGTTGCTTCTGCTGAAACCAGGGCGAGTGAATAGCCATAATGGAGGAACTGTCAGAGGATGAGGACCGCCAGCAATTTGGTATTAATTATTCACTATTAGTACTTCTTGAACATCTGTCCCAGGACTTGGGGAAGGGCTGGCTGTTGGCAGGGGAGGAGAGTCTCCAGTGAGAGATGAGAAAGGACCCGGACGCTCTCTTACTCTTGCTCATAGCTTCTGTCTCTGTTGTTGGAGGGGCTCGCGAGTTGCTCTTTCTAAAGTATTTTTCCTGCCAGAGAAACTATTTCAATAACACGGGTTTTTCTGTTCTAATGCTCTGGAGAAGAAAAATGAAAAGCGTGTTTTTCATCACAGGTACCTTGTTTCTCTCTCGTTCGTTCATTTGCTATGAATTTACTGTATATTTTGGGAGAGGACCCAGTATTTATAAAATATGTTAGATGCTGTGGGATGGAGAATGTGGCTTCAGCAAAGTCACTAAAAAGATATTTATTAGGGGCGCCTGGGTGGCTCAGGGGGTTAAGCCTCTGCCCTCAGCTCAGGTCATGATCCCAGGACCCTGGGATCCAGCCCGTATCTGGCTCTCTGCTCAGCAGGGAGCCTGCTTCTCTCTCTCTCTCTGCCTCTCTGCCTACTTGTGATCTCTGTCTGCCAAATAAATAAATAAATAAAACCTTTAAAAAATTTTAAAAAAAGGATCTATATTAGTGGTATATCACTGTAGTGTCCAAAAGTCATATAGACATACGATGCCCTTAAAGTCCTTCTGAACCTATTGATTTTTAGGCCTGGGTTATTTTCTTGTATTCAGTATAAATATGAGCAACAATGGAAAGATTTTTAATACCAGTTTTAAAAATAGTCTTAAGAAGGTAGAAGTTAGAAAATGAGTCTCATTGTGGTATTTTGGTGGACAGTGTTTTAGAGGTAATTTAATAGTAATGTGTGTGCGAATATGTGTGTGTAATGCTTTGAAGTTCTGAGTGGCCTCTTAGAAGGTGACATTTTTCAAACAAATGTCATCTCTCCCAGTAGGATTGGCAAGTCCTGGTTGTTGGGGAATCATGCAGTATTCACTCAGCAAATGCGTGCAGAAGCAGTGCATAGGTGCTGCTCTCTGTGCTGGGGGACAGCAGCCGTCGGTCATGTACAGGACCCTGGCCTCTGCTGCTCTTGGACGTTGTGATGGGAAAGCATGCGTTGGACTCCATGTGGCATTTTCAGTGTCTGGGGAGCTTTACAGGTTACAGTTTTAATAGTCTCCCTTAGTTTTCTCATATATTGTTTTTTAATGTTTTCTCTCTTAGAGCTTCTCTAGCTAGTGTGAATATTTTCTGAAATGCAGATTACATTGCATTACTGGTCAGGATAAATATGCAAGAAATGCTCATTTTCTCTGAAACTCTTGCTCCAGGACGAAGCATTTAGCTCATTCATATGGATACATGGGTGTTTTCCTTCCCCCTGGGCCGGAGAGAATGTGGCAGTCCTGGCCTGTGCTTTTCACTTCCCAAACTGGCTGCTTTCTGGAAGGCTGGTCTGTCTGGATCCACATTCACTTCATGTGTGCTTGGGTTTGCCGCCACTTTTAGTTCTGCTGTGACTGGTAGCTGTTTCCTGACCTTGCCCTTTCGTTGGTTTCCATTGAGCATTGATTGCACACAATGGAGTTTAAGCATTAGCCTGTACTGTACTTAAGAGACCACGGGCAACTTTGACCTTTGACTAAAATTCGTGTTTGTCAATACATGTATTCATTTTCTTACTCTTCTCTGAAGAGCCTTTAGGCTCTTATGGGAGGAATGGTGTGTTATGTCAGAAGTTTTGCAGTGTACATACGCGGGAAGGGATGTTTGCAATACGCACGGTCACGTGTTTGTAAAGTGGAAGTTGGAGGAGGATGTAAGTCAGAAACTTGCCCTGTAAGAATCACTTTTTGATCTTTGTTGAAAAATATTTGAGGTTTGTTTTCCTGACTAAGCTCTTCATTAACCTGTTTAAGTTATAAAGGAATCTAAATTTAAATCTTAATGAATGGGCTGTGGCATTTCATATTCTCTTTCTTCCTCCTCCTCTGTGAGGTGAACACAACGTTCTTGATGATTTTCCTGATGGATTATAGGACAGTCTTATTTATTGACCTATTTTTTTTAGACCTAGAAGACCTCAAAAAAATGTGTTCCTTTTTCTGCACAGTGTACATTCCCATCAGTTAATATAAAATCACTGTATTTTTGGCATTGATTTAGCAATTCACGCAAAATAGTGGAATTGTAGATTTTTGTAGATTTTGAGTCAATAGAAGAAAAACTGTATAATCATTAAATTTGTTCAAAAGGGAGTGGGCTGCATTACAGAGTATATATTTCCTATACCTGAGGAAGAGGGTGCCTTTGTTAGATGTAATTCAGGGCACTCATTCAGGGAGCTGAAGTAGTTGACTAAGACCCCATCTGCTTCTATGATGTGATAATTCTGTAAGTTGGTCAGTTCAGTGAGTTTTCCTTAGGTCCGTTTATCAGATATCACTAAAGTCAAACAGAATCATCAAACAAAATCCTCTTCCTTTTTTTTTTTTTTTAAATTCCAAAATCCTCCTTCTAATAAGTGAACAAAAACAATTTTGTTCTTATGTCTTGGAGTGTAATTTATAAGCCTCTTGAGGCTAAAGCTACTTAGGAAGTGCAGGGAGCAAGCAGAGTCCTAGGGGAGTGACTGTCCATCTTGAGAGTGCAGAAGCCATGCATTGTGGATGGGACAGAACATCTCCATGGTTCAGTAGGTCCAAATCTGGGTCCAGAAACATGGGTGGGTGATCCAGAGGTTACCAAGGGATAGATAGTGTAGAAGAGGTGCTACATCTAAGAGCAGGAAGATACCTGCAAGATCACCTGATCCAAATCTCTCATTTTACAGATAAAGATGCAGGGCCTCACAGGCAAAAAGGACAAATAGCACCCACAGAATAACCCAAGGGATTAGTGCCAGAGCTGTGGGTCCTAACTGTGTGGGAACCTTTCAAGTGCTTCCCTTGAGACTTTCTTAGTTAGCTGTTTTGAATACAGATAGGTACTATTTGGGACTTAAGTTAAATCTAAATAACAAAGCCATCTTGAGGACGTCTTATGAAAAGGAATGGAACAACTTGAGACTTTTAAACGTTCTGATTCTTGTTGAAATTACTCATGCAGGCTGTCTTGTGTTTCCAAAGCAACATTTGTTTTGTTTTATTTTTCCTTTTCTCTTTAAGAACAGAGTAAGCAAAACTGCTTCTGAAAGCACTTAACTAGCCTTTGGACTTGGTGCTAAGGGTTCCCGGTATTGTCCATCAGACATGAAAATCCAGCTTCAGAGTGTCAGCGGAGGCTACTAATTAAGGAAATTGGCGTTAACCGTCAGTAGGAGATGACCCTCCCTCCCTAAGCCACTATTAAAGTAGTCTTTCTTCCTTTCTCAACAAAACAAGTAAAGTATATTGATGGCAGTTGTCAAATTGGAAAGCAAGATTTACCTTGGATATATACCAGTTCATATTATCCCCTAGTGGGCATTCAAGAACTGATTGTAAATGCATTATAATTCGTACAGAACTTTAGAGTCTTTTAATAGTGAACATTTCTATTTGAAATGTACATATAAATGGTTACTCTTTTTTGTTTTGTTTTGTTTTTCAAAGTTAATAAAAAGTAAGTTTGTCAGGGGGTTATTTTTTTGGTCATCACAGTCTTTACTCCATGTGTTTTTAAGACACATTTTTATTTTTTAAAAAGAATCTTGAGTATTTACAGTCTGTAACATTTGGAGATCTATTCGGGATGTAAAATGGGTAATTTTAGATCCGTATAATTAAATGGGTTCAATTTTTAGTCAGTTTAATTTTCTATACTGTTTCTCTGTAGATCAATCCAAACTTTGAAATAGTTCCAAAGTTCAACAAGATTTACTCTATTTCGATTTAAATAAATAGGCTTATGGTTCAGCACATTTTTCTGCTTCAAGTGAAAAATGTTTAACTGTTAAATTATCAATTAAAATACTAGTTTTTATCTCTGTGACTTTTTTACAAGATATAATAAGCAAGGTAATTTAAAGTTACCTAATGTAGTTTTAAATTACTGCACTAGAAATGTGCTTTATGCACTTGATTAGCTTATGGAAAAATTGAAATGCTGCAATAATTGTAAATTACAATATGTAATACTCAAACCTCTCTCTGTACTAAGCACTCCTAACAAATTGAAACACTTTAGCAACATTAAATCATTCATGGGGTACATATGAACAGAAACTTAATATTATTCTTCAGTTTTTTTATTACAAGATTTTTAAATTTATGAAGTAACCACATCTAATTTCTTAAAAATGTTACTGCCAGTTCACTTTCTCTGTTTCCTGTCATTAGAATAAGAAAAGTGCTACTAAGAAAATAATAATTACAAAATCTAGGATGTTGTACTCGAATTTTCTTATTTCCACTTAAGAAGTATCAAGTCCGAGAAGCGTCTTTGGGTGCGTGCTCGGTAGCGATGCTCGGCGTCCTCCGTCTTCTGTGATATGTGCATGTCTTTTGTCACCCACAATCATGTTCCTGCTCGTGAGCCTGCGCTATTGGAAGTGAACTGTGCGCTTTGCTGCAGGTCAGCTTTCATGGACAATTAGTGTCGTAACAGGACTTTGGTCACAAGTTGTCTCAAGTGTTTACCATGAAGACCTCATCTTGTGGTCGAGCAGCACTGTTCCGGGAGCTTTATCTTCTGTGAAGCATTTCACGTTAGCCTTTTCTTTGAGACAAGTCAGACAGCCGCTTCTTTTTCCAAGCCTGGCATCATTTTTTGCAAGAAGCCTTAGGCCCTTCACATTTACTGGGTATTTTTTTCTCTCTCTACTCATCGTGTTTGCTCTTGTCCCCTCTCGGTAACTGTCAGAGCCCACATCGGTTTATTCTTCTGACAAGAATGGAAAGCGCTGTCTTCCTGCTGTTTGGCTCTGTGTCAGTATCGACAAGTCGCGCGTGTTTGACGCCGCGTGAGGTGACTGGTTCCAGCAGTCTGCAGAAACCAACCAATAAATCTTCAGCGTCACTCCACGTCTTGCCACTTGATTGCTCTTTTTACCCTAATCTCACTGTGGAAACAAACACTGCAAAACAAGGTACCCCCCACTCCCTCTCCAAAAACACTGCGCATGCAATTCTGCAGGTTCTCGCAAGGGTAGATCCCACACCTCTGCTGGGCTCCTAAAGTCACCCGGATATACCTGTGAAAAAACCTATGTAGTTTCAGTGTTTTCCAGTTTTATTTGACCTGTCTTTGGCTTTTTGTTTTGGAAAGTTGTTTCTATGCATGGTTCCAGGTTTAAAACAAAAATGATCTTTAGGACGGTAGTGTTTTTTCGATAGGCACTCAATCTCTTATAGGTGTCTTTAATTTAAAAAGAGACTGCATTTCGTTGGTATTTTTAGATATTTGAGAATTATATTTTTAGGCACCAGGAAATTAACTGAATGTCCTCATCTGGGAGAGAATGAAAGTACACACACACTCACAGTTATGTGTCGATGTGTATTATGTGTATAAATATATAAAAACATTGATCATATAATTATGTATATATTTACCTTTGTAGTACTCCTCCCAAGTAAATTTTCTCTATTTAAAACCAGTAATTCCTTAGCAGGCAGAGATTTCCGTTTATAAAATGTCCTTGGATTGACTCAAGGAAGGAATTCAAGGAAGACATGACTTCCTATGTCCCAGCTTGACATGTGCAAACGGGGGTGACATTTAGATCTGCCGTTTGAGTTTAGGAGTCTTAGTGAAATGATTTGTCTCAATATCATTATTTTCTTTTTTTTGGGTAACTTCTAAGATACTATAGATTTATTTTCTTTCTAGCACAGGAATGGTCTTTTTTTTTTCTCTCATAAATTTTCATAAGTGAGTGTTGAATATATTGTCCTTCACATGTTGGCCAGGTCCAGCAATAGGACATTAGTTGATATGAAATTAACATTTCTGTTTAGCAACTAGCAACCACAGAGGTATTTTCCTTTAAACCTTATTGTAAATTTTAAAAACAACCGCATTAAGGGGGAATGCTGTAGATTTTTTAATCATCTGGCTTTCTTGTGATTCACCAGTCCTTAATTTAAATTGGTAGTTGCTTTTGAGTCCCACTTTATATATTCCGAGGCTTTATGTTGTACAGTATGTGTAGAATATTTTCTGAGACCTATTATATTTTTGTACCATGCCTACTAACTAATGCAATTACGATGGGCCAGTGGGCCTCATCGTAGTTTAGTAAATATACTCGCTCTAAAATGGATATGTGCTAAAGGAAAAGATAATTCATTTCAGTTGTGAGAACTGTAAGCCATGATAAATGATTTTCCTTTACAAAATTCCCCATCTCTGAGACAGTATTAGTTTTTACTTTAATTACCGGCTGCCGTAATGTTTCCTATCCATAACTGTCGACAGAATAGACTGCTCCCGAGCAGAGGGTATGGCCTGTTTACTCAACCGTTGCGAAGAGTGCCCAAGTTCTACCAAGTCTGAGCTGCTGCGCAGGAGAGTGTCCTTCATTTAAATATTTAAATATTAATGTTTAATTGTATAGGCAGAAAATTTCAATGTCATTTTAAGGATACGCAACTTTACCCAAGAGTCCTTGTCCATTATAAACTTTAGGGCCTTGTCTTGCATCTTCACGTCATTTGAAGGGATGCAACTTTGCGGCCATATTGGAAAGTTTGAGTGTTTTCATCCTTTAATTTTCTTTTTTCCCCGCATTTTAAAAACAACAACAGAAGAGCTGTTGTCAAGGGTGGCTCTCTCAAAAATGGCTTAGTTGACATTAGCTGAAAATGAGCAGAACGACACTAACTACTAATTGATTACAGTAATTACCAGTCTTTGGCTAGTTTGTATTGGCAAACTCTATGTACTCCTGGAATAAATGTGAACTTGCAGAATGCAAGGAAAAGGTCACTCTCATTTGCATGATAGGCTTCATTAGAATATGCTAAGGACGAGACCTAGTGTTTTATGACTTCAGGTGATGAATAGCTACCATATTACTCTGCTAGATGAAAGCATGTTTCAGTCACCTTAATTTACATGCTCTTTCTCTCTCTTTTTTTAATTCCAAGAAAAATCTTTTAGGTTATGGCGAGAGAGGAGCTTATTGTGTTTTGGACTGAATTATTTTATGTGTATCTGTGCTTTTTGAATATAGCAGAGTCTTGTAGGTAGAATTATTTTGAAGGCTACTTTTAAAGGCAAGATTAGAATAATTATAAAGCTTTTTCTACATTAGATCTTCTAGTGTTACAACTTTTGTCAGTCATAAAAGAAAATGGTTTTTTAGTGGTTGTTTGAATAAAATATAGGTTAACTTGTTGGAGCTTTAATTTTAGATTTTAGCGTACAGTCTTTAGTATGCAGTAGACTTATTACCTAGTGAGCTTTATTGAATCCTAGAATACATTGATTTTCACTTTAAAATAATGCAATTTCATCACTTCATTAATTTTTTCCTCTTAACATTTATGCTTAATTAGTACTATTTCTGCACTAAGATTTTTTAAAATATAAAGTATAGTACTGCTGTTCTTATAATGCCCATTTTTACTGAATGCCAGGACACACAGGGTGCCTTTGTCAGTTGTTTTGGTGGCATTTGTTTATTGTAAAAGTTGTGGAGATTTTGTAGAAATACAGATAATTCCCTGCAACCTGTATTTTTAAAGTTAAGAATTATGTTTCCCATTATACAAATGTTCTCACTTATGGTCTCTGATCATATAGTGATGGCTCCTATTAGCTGTCATTATCCTTATATTCTCATTACGAGAGAAAAATACTCTTGGCTCCTAAAAGTATCTTTATAAGAAGTATCAGCTCCTAATTAGCAGTGACTATAATCTGTTGGAACACAGGGTTAACACTTCCTAGATATGTTGCTATTATGAAGTTTCTTCATCCTTGAGAAGCTATCGCTGCTAGTAAAACTATGTAGAGAATGAAAAAGTGGACAGTTTTTTCTTTTCTCAAATGTGGTTTTGTAATAAAATTGTACAATGAGCTTGCACAAGCTTTTTAAAATATCATTGCTGCCACTGAATAGGTCTGTAATTTATTTATTCAGGAATGTTGGAGGCATTTTTGATTTATTTGTTTTTAGAGAAGTTTTGTTAAGCGAGATAATGAGCAGAGCTGGTGTTAATCATTTACTGTGCAACTCTAAAGAATGAAAATTTTGCATATCTTTAGCACTGTTGGGGGAAATAAATTCACTCAATGCTAATGGTCTGTTGGTATAATTTTAAAAAATACTATCTTACTCTGGAGAAATGCAATATACTCTTGTGTTTTGCTAAAAGCTAAACTAATCAATATGTAATTATACATTTATATGTACATATGTATTAAGCAATCATGATTATTTGTTATCTGTAGAGATGAAAAATTAATTTGTTGTTGGTTAGTGCCATAGGTGACTACTGTACTTTCTCATGTATAGCCTCAGGCATACTTTTCCAACAAAGAACCACAGGTGTGTGGGGCCGTGCGTGCCTGCACAGGTGTTCAGACGCACACACACGCGTAGTACATAGGAGATTTGTTGTGGTTGTTATAATTTGGAGTAATTACTGATTTTTAAATTCTTGGAGTAGTACATAGTCTAGATTTAAAATAATCCTAGTAAAAGTAATGATGGGCATTTATAATATTAATTATGCATGATAGGGAATCCTGTCCTATGCCTTGTTATATTTGAGAGCGTTTAGATATCTGTTTAAGAAACGCATGGTGGTTTTCTAACACATAAAGATGAATTTATTTCAAAATCTCTTAACTGGATTTTATATTGAATTTTATGATGGCTGGATTTCCTTAAAAAACAAATTGAAATTATGAAGATAAGTGTTACATAGTACAATAGAAAACTGAAGTTTGAATATGGGTTAAAAATCAGTTATTATGCTATGGTAACCATGTCTTAAATGGAATGTCTTTTTTAATGTTCACTCTTTGATTTGACATCGTTTCCTTTCAGTTCTTTCTATATGAGTAGAATAGTGCAGAATTTGTACTGTCTGCGTGAATGCTGGAAGGTAAATCCTGGAGTTTCTAAACCCATTTTCGGGTATTTCATAGAAGTTATTAGTTATTATAAGGAGATTTGAAAAGATATATGAATTCAAGTGAAGTAAAATAGCTGATACCAAGTTATAATTTAAAAGAACCTCATATTTGCGTGGCACTTTTTACATGAAAATATTAATAAATTACTAGAATTTTGATACATCCATAAGTTAGCTGAATTGTGAGATCTATTTTTCTATAATTTTGCTACATGGCATAGGGTTCGTTGTATTTATTTAGACTTAACTACAGACTAAATAAAAATCATATACGATGTTCAGTTATATTAACTCTATTAATTAATGATAGTTTGTTCTGGCCCTGGTATCATAAAGCCTTTTGTGCATTTCAGTGAGATTAGTGAAAAGTCACACCTACTTACTATTAAATGGAAAGCATTTTTCTATCTCCGTGTCTGGAGCTGCCTACTTCTTATTTCTTTAGTATCAGGTTAAGTTTTTTTTCTCGTCACAGAGTGCATATGACTTCTCTGATTAGTATTTTCTGTTGCTAAAGTGTTCCTATCCCTGCAGCTATGGCACGCACCGGATTATTGGCGTGAATATTTGAATTTAGGATTGTCTAGGAGGGAATGCTTAGAACTTTTCCTGCTTCCTTGGTAATGTCTCCACCCATTCCTCAGCATGCGCCCCTGCACTCCAGGTGGGAGCTGGCAGGGAAGAGGGAGAAAGGGGTAGAACCAGGTCATTGATGAAGTACCGAGACCTCTGAGCTCCAGGTATTAGTGGGTCAGCAGTTAGAAAGCATGCACCGAAGCACATGTCTCTTTTGGCAGCAACTGAAAAGTAGGTACGTTCTGAAACAGGTGTCTTCCTTTCCGAAAATGTCCTGACATTTGGACTCTGCCTTTATTTAAAAGCTCATCTCTAGCTTAACTTAGTGGGAGAACATGCTTCGGACCACTCCTTTTCAGTCTGGGTTAATATTCCTGGGAGGAAGAACATGATTGTAAGACTACTCACTGAACTTAATTAACTCCAAAAATACACTCTGAAGGAGGACTCACACCAATTATAAAACTTTATAAGAGACTCCAACATGTTTTAGTTTTCTAGGATCAAAAAACCACACATGCTTATTTAAAAATAAAAATGAAAAAAGTAGAATGTGAAGGATTAAAAGAAATAAGCTATTATGATATTCTAAACATTGAATTATTTTATTATTTTTAAAAAGATTTTATTTATTTCTTTGACATGCACACACAGAGCACAAGCAGGAGAGCAGCAGGCAGAGGCAGAGGGAGAGGTAGAAGCAGACGCAGACTCCTGCTGAGCAGAGTCAGGTTTGGGGCCACCCCAGGACCCTGGGATCATGACCTGATCTGAAGACAGATGCTTAACTGACTGAGCCACCCAAGCACCGCCACACCGCCTCCCCGCCCCCGCACATGGAATTAAAGGAAATTCTGTACATAAAAAAATATGTATGATGCCTAGAATGTCATTAAGGACTTTATTGTTTATTTGTTGTTTGTTTATTTAATTTTGTATTATGATACTTTTTATAGAGCTTCACTTTAGAACATATCATAAATATTCTGGGCAAAATAAGAAATATGGTAGATTAGCTTCCTTTGGATGCTCTGTCAAACTACCACACACTTGGTGGTTTAAACAACAGAAATTCATTTTCTTGCAGTTTTCGAGGTCATAAGGCAGACTTGGCATCACTGGGCTAAAAAATCAAGATGCGGGCAGGGACGCATTTTCTCTGTGGCTGTTGGCAGCCCTCTGCTGTGTCCTCCTTGTGTCAGTCCCCACTTCCCTGGTTCTTGCTGTGTCTTCTTTTATCTGTCACATCTCCCTATGCCTCTGTAGAAGGACACTTGTGATTGCCCTTAGGGCCCTCCCTGATAACCCAAGTGAATCTTCCAAATTTAGATCCCTCATCTCATAATATCAGCAACCTCCCTCCCCCTTTTAAATTGGCTAACATTTTCAGGTTCCAGGAAGTAGGACCGGATATTTGGGGACGGTCCCTCTGCACTCTAGGATGTGTATGTACATTTCCTTTAGGCCTTGCCCATCAGCCATTTCTCCTTCGCAGTGGTCAGTCCAAAGCATTAAGACAGTACCTTATAAGCTTGTCTCTCTCACATGTGTAGGGAATAGTAAACATTGAATCAAGGACAGCTTCGGCAGTGCCTGTGTCCATCTGTACTGTGGAGTTCAAGGCTAAGGGATAGCAGTTTGGGAGAAGGACTTTTGGGAAATGGACTTAGGTACTCCGCTTGTATTGATGTCATGCTGCTTCTTCAGCACAGACAGGTCTTTAGATTTCGCTCTTGGGAGGTGAGTCGTTCCTGGAGCCGACTCCGTAACATGGTCTCCTCTCCCCAGTACCGGTGCAGGAGTCGTAACCCAGCGACGTCGCTTTTGGCTGTTCTTCCGTTGTGCAAATGTGATAACTGCTGGGATTTGTCCATCAGGTCCTTGCCAGTCTGTCACTGTCACTCATTGTCCTGGGGAAAGTTGGCAGAGAACCAGCATCTTTTCTCACTATTAGTAGATGACAAGCAGCTTCATCATAGAAAGTTTGAGATCATCATTGGTCAGGTGATGTAAAAGAGTGGCTGCTGTATAGGAGGTGGTTTAAGAGAGCCGCTCAGTCGATGATGTGTAAGATTTTAGGCATTAAATCCATTGTAAAAAGTAGAAGTAGGTAAATCATTAAGACCTTTTCTACCATCATACTTGGAAAACTTTGTATGCTCTCATGTACATATATATTTGCATAAATGTATATTCATGTATGCGTATATGTAAATTTTCATGCATATGTAAATGTGCATGTTTACAGATGCACATTCATGATTCGAGTGGTTATATAACTACCTCTAATTAGCATAAAACAGCCTTATGATTTAATTAGAGTGACTGTTTAGGATGAGGATGTAATGAAAGATACCAGTTACCTAAATCATTTTACTATGACCTCTTTGAATGACGATCATGTTGGTGAAAGGGTGGTCTCTGTCAAATCTCGAACCAGGTACACCCAAAACCAAGAATTTTTAAAGCATTTAAGGGCCATTGTAGGGGTAGCTTTATTACCATAGGAAGGAAACAAACTCTTTACTCTGCATCCTCATGAATCAACCTTTTAATTATAACTTGACTTCCCATGTGGGCTTTTTAATAGACGATAGAACATGCTAATCAGTCAAATACAAGCATTATGGTTTAGTGTGTGTGTGTGTATGTGTGAGATATTTATCTAAATATAACAGTGTCCTGATTTATTCATATTCAAACATTTTTTTAATGATTTGATCAGATCTAAATATAGTCTGAAATCACATTATTGGGACCCCAGAGTTGAGAAGTTCTTGGACTTGAGATTTTCTCTGACATTGACTTTATCTTTAAAATCAGTAATTCCTAACTGGTTTTCATCCAAAGTATATTCCATGTATATTCCGTGTCTAACCTGTATGTGTGAAATGCTAGCAATTTCTCTCGGTTGTCAAATAAATACACCTTCGTCTGTGTAACAATGGGCAGTGGCCCTGGCATGAAAACAGCCTCCCCAGTATCCGTGATGAGGACTGTGAGCAGGTTGGAGGTGCTGTTTAGACTCTGCTGCTTTCCGAGCAAAGCACCGAGCGGGGTTGCACAGAATTAGGAGTGAGAACCCGGAGCGAGGACAGGTTTTAGAAGGAGAGGCAGTGTAGTTCTTGTCTGGAATTCTGCACCTGGTGGGAAAGCTGAGATGACAAAGAATTCCCGAAGTCCTTTAATTGTAGGTTACACTGGGGTGGTTCTTTCTGCAGTCAGAGGGCTCTGCTTTTTTATTTTTCACCTCTACTCTGTAGTTTTTCTAGCAGAGAAGAACATTGGAAGACGTTATTTATTTTTAAAATAGTTCTAAAGAAATGAGAATATTCACAGAAAACATGTTTTTTACGAAGATACTGTTGTGTAAGGCAATTCTGTCTTTCCTCCTTACTGTAATATGTGAAAGGACCTACTTTCCTCCGTGCAAAGAGAATACCACTTAGAAGTTAGTAGTCTGAAAGCACTGGAAATACTTGTCCTTCCTCAGTGTGGACTGAAAATCATTTACTGAGAGATGAGACCAGTACCTTAATTAGGTTGAGATACATGAAATTGCTGACTTTGACTGCGTTTTTCCTATAAAAACCACAGTTTTATTTAGTTCAACCTAATATTGTTTTTAGAGCTAGACTGGTTCATGTTTTGTTCTATCTTGAATACCTATTGACACAGTGCTCAACTGCACTCGGGGCTGCTTTGTTCAAAGTCAAGTCAGAAGTCAAAAATGAAAGTAACCTTCTTTTTGGTGGACCCATTTTTTCTTTTGTTTCTTCCTCATTTAGTTCATAGTGTCTTGCAGATTTTCCTACTGAAGTCACAGAGAAGCTTCATTTCTGCTGTCTTAGTGTCTTGTCTAGTGTCCCCTGTTTCTATCTTGTAAGTGCTGTGGTTAGGATAAAAAATACTGTGGTTACAGCGTATATGCTGTCTTCAATATAGCTAATATTTGAACTTAGAGTAATTATAGACATCGAGGTCAGTTAGGGTCTTTATTTTAATTGTTCAGAAAATGGATAAGGAATCCGTTAAGTAAGATGGGTGGGTAGAAGAGAGACGCAGGGGATGTGGAGCGGAGACTTGCTAACCGATGGCCCGACTGTGGCTTGCTGTGGTGATGGTTGACTTTAGATTTGTGATTTGGACACTTAGCCAGAAAGTGGTGTTTTATTAACCAAGATAGAGAACACTGGAGAGAAGGAGCGAGTCACAGGGAGTAGGGATTGCAGGGTGAGGGAGAGTTTTTGGGCCAAATTCACAATGTCACAATGACCATCAAGCGTTTCGGGTGGAGAGCCGTAGTAGGCAGCTGGGAATCAGAGTTAAGAGCTAGAAAGATGGATTCAGGCTTCAGATATGTTTGTTTGTTTGTATGCTTAAGAATCATTCTGTGTGTGGAACTATGGAAGTGATATCACCAGACAGAGTAACTATATTAAAAAATGAGAGCACGTATATTTTTTTTTCTTTCTGATACTCAATGAGAAGGAACATGAATGCGTTTGGTCAGGATTTATGCTGTCATATCAGGTGTTTGTGTGCATGTGTGAGTGTGAGTGTGTGCGTGTGTGTTTGTGTGTATACAAGACATCCCAATTCTTGTTTAATGGTTTGGTTCATCTTTAGTTAAAAAGTGTAAGATAATATGATACTATGAAGCTTTCATATTTATAATATAGGCGATTCTGAGTTCTTAAATTACTAAATCAGATAAGGACTGTTTTAAGGTTTATTTGAAGTATATAATATTCCCTTCTAGGATAGGTAGTGATAAAATCCTAATGAGTTGTCACTGTTTTAAGATCTGTGAAGTTCCCTAATTGGTATTCGTACAGGTACTTTTAATGGAAATAACCTCTTGCAATCTAAAATGTTGTGAAAGAAATTTTACTACACTACTCCTGCCTTTATCTGGAACATTTTGCTTTTTTTGATATTTATATATTATGTCTGTTGCCTCTAAGAGAATAGGTATATTATGATTTATTACCTGCTTCCTGTTTATAAGGTACATGTTTTTTGTATTTTAACATTTTTGAAATTGTGGTGTGTTGTGTTTAAAGTTAATTGGGGCATTAATTTGATGTTTTTCCACCTTTGGAAAAGATGTTAGCAAATCAATTGTGTATCTCAAAATCAATACTCAGAATCACAATCAAGTAAATACTATACACTAAATTATCATAATGCACTACCCCGGGCATTTACTATTGTCATGGGGCACTTTGATTAGTTGATTCCAATTTTGGCTCTTCAGTTATTTTATAGTACTGAGTTTAGTGTTTAACCTCTGGCTGGAAACACTGATTTCCCTGACCTTCAGGCAATAGATTAACACTGAGAATTTATTAATGAACTCATTATTCCTCTAACAGTCCTCTGTCTCTCTGTCACCTACTTAGGGAAATGATCCCCCAATTGTTCTGTGCTGACTTCCCCTTCTGAAGCTGGGAATTTCAGGGTTTCTGGGAGTTGGATTCATCTTTGGATTTCCAGCATAGCCTGGTAAAGCCGCATGTGCTAAATGTAGGCGAGGAGGTGATCGGGAGGTGGGATCCCGGCCTTTAGCCTGCCCCAGAGTCTAGCACCAGCTGTTCTTTGGGGGAATCCAGGACTCCTGTGGACTCTCTAGATCACCACCTCCATCATCGACCCAGTGAATTCTGTAGCTCATTTGGATGCTTTTCTTTTTAAATAGCATGAGAGTGTTGGAAGGGATATCCAGAAAAATTTACTTGCATTTATTATGCTTTTAGACTGTTGAATTAAGATATTAATTAGAGAATATTTGGAAATTTAAGAAAATCTTAAGCAAAAATTTTAGTATAATCTTACCACACAGCAATAATCATGGTGAATTCTTAGTTGTGTATCTATAGCTATTATTTTGTCTGCATTTATGTCTGACCAGAAATGAAAAACACTCATTTTTTCCAAATAGTTCTAAAATGTTTCTCTGTAGTTCTCTTTAACTAAAACACCAGATACTGATATATTCCTTATAGTAGCTTTCTAACTTCACTTGTCTTTCTTTTTTTTCTTTTTTGGTCTGAATAATAGGTTTAAATCAAGGTCCTTCCAAAAAAATCAGTCTGTCAGGAGAATATAGGTTTATGTTTGGCTTGGTTTCTCTTTCATTAAAGCTAGCTATGCTTATTTATAATTCAAAAAAAACACACAACAACTATGTGTCTACATTTTTATGACTACGTTGCACAAAAGAAAATAACTATACTATTTCTTTCATAGAAATATAGCAATAGGAGTTATTATGACTATTTGTAGAGTATTGAAGTCTGTCTCAATGGATTTACGTGAGTGTGACTTTTCCTGATTTAAGAATGTGCATTCAAGTTATTGCTGTACTCTAAAGTTCTTGAGTGATTGGAAAATGTTGATTTTCTTATCACAGAGTACCAAATGAATATGAGGGCTCAATTTCCTCTTTTGATGGAATTGCAGTTTTACTTTGTATCTACTTCTTTTAATCTAAAAATTGGAACAAAAGTTGTATTCTGGATCCCCATGGTTCTACTAGGCAAATAGTAAGATGGTACTGCTCCTGAGATGCATCCACAGATGCCGTCATAACTGCATTATTATCACCATCTTAAGGTTTGGTGTTGGAGGTTTAAATGCTAGGTTTCTGCTTGTGAAAGTAGATGTGGGCATCATAAAGGACTGGCAGGATTTGTTTACTGAAGAGGTACTACCTTTTTAATTTTGGAGTTTGGGCTCAAGTGGAATTTTGAGGAAAATTGTAGTATGTAGAATTTATTTTATTATTATTATTATTATTATTATTATTATTATTATTATTTTTACTCTCCTGTGTTGCTGGTGTTTTAGTATAAATTACTGCTTGACTTGCTGTTACAGTCCTTTTTTCTCAGTTTCCTGGGCCAATCTCCTCAACTGCCCTTGCCTTTTAGCATGTGGTCGTCTTCTGTGTGGCAGGCTGCTGGCCATGAGTGTCCTGCAGAGCAGTGGAGGAACTCCGTCCTCCCAAGTGTGGAGACCACGGTTGGGTCAGACCACACACAGCGGTGTGGATTGCAGCCCTCCTGTCTCTTTGGATGTTCAGTACTCTGTCTGGAGTGGGAAGAAATTATTTCTTCCCAAAGGCTCAAATAAAGTTTTAGATAACATTTACTAACACTTTAAATAAATTTGACTATAGATATATTGCCTATTGTTTTTGAATGTATTTAATTTTTGAGTAATGGAAATGTAGTTACTATTCTTGTTTGTAGACATACAGGTTTTTATAGGAGAGAAATGAGAATGTGGATACAACCAGAGCACTTGGAAGCTGATAGATTTAACATAGAAGTTTTTGCTGCAGTAGAAACTATGTAAAAAGCAAAATTTGTGTCTAGGAATCAGGAAAAATTGGAAACAACCCAAATGTCTATTTATTACCATGATATAATCATGGTAATATCATGGTAAAAAAAGTTTACCATTTTTTTTTTGAAAAGTTAAAAAATAAGCCAATATAGTAAAATAAGCAATATAGTATTTATTATATAATTTTATACTATAAAACATATTGTTACATTACAATGGTATAATATAATTTTTATTAAATTTTATAAAGGATATGGACATATGTTGTAAAACTACAAAATCAAGTGAAGGAATGACAGAAGTATTCAACATATATGTATTTTCAGAGAGTAGGCAGTGAGATTTAGGGAAGATCTCACAGATACTCTTCTCCATACTTAACGTTATTTACATGTGTTCATTGCTCAATTTAAAGTATTATATAAAGAAAACATTTCTTAAGTTCAGATTTAAAAAGGCAATACAATAATTGGTTACTTTGTTACCTTGGTGTGTCCAGGCTGCTGTAGCTGAGTAGCAGAGCCTGGGTGATTGCTCACAGCGCTGGAGGCTGCAGGTCCAAGGTCCGAGCACCTGCTCATTTGGTGTTTGGTGAAAGCCTGCTTCTTGGTTCATAGACTGTTTTCTTCCTATGCTTCTGGCATAAGGGGTGAGGCAGTTCCTGTGGGCCGGGTTATTTTTTTTTTCTATAAGGGCACTAATCCCATTCACGAGGGCCACACCCTCATGACCAGTTACCTCCCAGCCACCACAGGTACCAATTCTGTGAGGGTTAGACTTCAGCATGTGAGTTTGGGGAGGACACAAGCATTCAGCCTGTAACACTTTTGGAGAATCGTAAATGGACACCCAGGAGGTGAATGAAAAACAACTCATCTAGGATTATATGACTAATTATGTCTTTTTGGATACTGGTAAGTTATTTTAATGGTGTTATGGAAAAATAAACTATTATATGGAAATTTGTCTGATTTTGACAAAAGGAACTCAAAATTGCTAACTTCCTATTAGCCGATAGAAAATTACTGTTGATTTACAGGATAGTTGTCAACATCAGATATAATAAAGGATATAGGAAACACTGTAAGATTTAGGTGCTGCTAAAATATGACATCTTTCCTATTCCAGTGTTCTTTGCAACCAGAATTATTTGATACTGTGGATCGTGTACAGGGTCGTTTTTGCATTAGTTACTTCAACACACTTTCTCCATCAGTTCCTTTGAAAAAACCCAAACACAGCCAGTTTTGAGGAAGAGCAATTACATATAAGTCAGCATTTAGAGTAGTCAGGTGTCAGTTTTGCCTGGTTCAGGAAACTAGTCTGTGGTTCGGTGTCCCCTCCTGTACCTCGCCGCCTGGCTCGATCCCTTTGCTCGGGTTCCCGCTCCAGAGGAGGCTGGAGCTCGGCCAGCTCCACTGTGCGTGAGCAGCTCGGTACCTGTGTGTGTTTAGCAGTTGGTGTATCACTGCAGCTGAAGTGTGTAACGCGTTTCTCGTTCACATCCATTTCTAGTCTTTTTTCATTCACGTAGTGGATTCTTTTTTTACTTCGTCTTGCATAGAGAGACATAGCACTAGTAATTGAATACTCACCCACTGAAACAGAAAACACCACCCTGATTTCATTAGAGGCATGTGGCATTCACTCACTTACTGATGGGAATTTCATAGCATTCTTCATACAGACTCAGTTCATATTTTGAAGAATATTTGCCTGAAAAAGGGACAGTGTGTGAAATTGGGTAAATTATTTTTTCATATTTACTTGATTGATAAGAGGTTAAATGTCATAAAGTACAACCACTGAGTACTGTTTTATTTGTAAAGTTAAGTTCCACAGACTGTAAGATTGGCCTTTTATTGGATTGACGAAGAAAAGTATCTGGGCTTAATAAATTAAAAACAAGTGATTCAGCCTTATATACCTGGCACGTGTATAGTACGTCATGGTACTCCTAGTCAGTTGTCAATGCACTTAAAATGCAAGCATCTCTTCTCATGATAATTTTTTATTATCCTTATTTTTAAAAAATTACCGTTTGACTTAAAAGTGAAATGATGTGAAGATTAGTTTTTGCTGATTTGTAAATTTATGACACATTCTTTTTTATTAATAACTTAAAAAAATTTTTGTATTTAGGTAAGCCGCTCGAAAATGTTTCTAAGAAAGTTTTGTATGTGGAAACATCTGGTTTGTCAACTTACGTAGTGGAAAATCATTGCCTTTGTACTGTTTGGAGATACAGAGCACATGACAAGCACCAAGTTTGGTCCTCATTCGGCGACACAAAGTCCAGAACAGTGTTCATGCTTGTGAATATGAGTTAAATTCGTGTTATCTTTTAAGTGGAACATCAGTATTTTGAAAATTAATAATGAATGGGAGTTTCATAGTGGGACTGAGAAAAGTAGACTACATATCTACTTTGAGCAGGAAGTAACCTGAAAGAAGTCAATTCTGTATTTATATACAAACATGTATTTGTAGGGAGAATTTTGGATAAGTTTAAGTAACACTTACTTAATGGCTGCCACATCGCAGTTTGTCAGGTGTGCTGGCTGGGTCGCCCTCAAAGAAATATGTAATCTGGTTTTTAGGCATTAGAAAATTAAATATTACTTGGTGATGTTGGAGTATTTTCAAAATACTACCAGTGTGCATGTGTATATAGATGAGGATATGCTGAAATATTTAAATGCTGAAAAGAGTTTCTTTTTCTAGGTTGAACTATTATTATCTGACATGAGTCAGTGTTTATAAATACAAAGTTGATTTTCAGTAATTTTCACACAGTAAGTTTTGAGATTGGGTCACTTTGTTTTAATGTCACTAAAATTTTAAATTCATCTCAAAGTTCTTCCCTCTATAAATAGTGAACTCTTTGATGATTTCTGTGTATGTTTGGCCAGGAACTATCAGAAAAAGCTTGTAAAGTCTTTTGGTATTTAAGACGTCATTATTTGACGACATCCTTCTTAGCATCAAAATTATACGTGGCAGATTTAGCCTGAAATCAGCTGATGTATCATTGTTGTATTTTGTTCATTAAAAACATTAAAAGCAACTAATGGATTTTTTGTTTAAAATAGTACATATCGATACAAAGAAGGTTTTGATTCCATTTTTGTTTTTATCCCTTTTTACTTTAAAGGCAAAAGAAGAAACCTTGGCCCTATGGCTTTCAATCTATAGAAAATGAAAGGAATTTTAATTTTATGGCAGTAATCATGAGCAGTACATTAGGTTTTCTATAATAACATGTACCATTAAAAACCTTCCTTATGGCGGTATCTTGCGATCTTTACATCGCACTAAGGAGTAAAGAACGTTATGAAGCATGAGAATTTCTGGGCATTTTTACCTGTTGTGGCCCCGTGGTGTCAAAGTCCCGTGCAGTCACTCTGGCACTAGCTGACAGACACAGACAGCCCTGGTGTCACCGTGTATTATCCCCTTGCGTACTGGGAAGCGCTCCCGAAGCCGGCCCGTGTCGCAGAGTCCTAGATGAGGTCTTCATGGGTGCTGGCCATAAAAAGTTCATCAAAGTAATGAGGCGAAGAGAGAGCCTGGTGCTCAGGGGCAGAGCTCAGCACCAAGGCGTGTGAACCGGCTCCAGCTGTGACAATAAAACAGCAGGTGGCTGCTGTCATTAGGGGTGGCAGATGAGGCAGGGGACTAACAGGCAGCCCGCAGTACCCTCATTTGTTAGCCATCGCCACTGTACCATGCAAAATAGCTTCCATCTCAGTCAGTTTTCCTTCGCGGAATATTCTACCCGGCCGTCAGCATAGCCGGGCTCGCGCGTGCACGCCTCTCCTGCCCCTCGGGGCAGCCTGGCCGACCTTACCTCTGTTTCCCTTCCCTTCTCCTGCCCCCCTTCACGCCCCCTCTCCTTCTTGACCAGGAAGCTCTGCTCTAGCTGTCCTTGTTGACTGTGGCCTGCGTCATCCCAGCGGTGTGCCCCGGCCTTTTCAGATCACGGTGCCGTCTTTGCTCATGGCCTGTGTTGTTGGTGGGAAGGGTGTGTACTCTGTAGATGAGGACAGAAGCTCACTGCCGGGCCTTCGGGCCGACGTCCTACTGTCCTTGCATCCCTTGGGAAGAATGTCCAGCTGCAGAGAGAGAAATGGAAGAAATGAAGCGGGGATGTCTGATGGTTTCACAGCTGTGGTGTTTGAGGTGCTGTCCTGCGTGTTGCAGAACTATTCTTTTAGGATTAATTTTCACTTAAAAGTCAAGAGTAGTGCTGTTGTGATCATAAGTGGCTCCATGAACCTTTCAGCAGATTGTTGTGGTTAAAAGTCAACCACAGTAAGCATAAGTCTTAATATTTATTGGGGAATTAAAAGTCCAAATAATAAAAACCATTAGTTTTTCCTTAAATACTTTAGGGAAAGAAAATTAAATTAGTATGAGAATAAGGAATTGGAGAAATAAGGCCTCTTATTCCCATCTCTACAAATTAAATGAGTATGAAATTCTGTCGCCTCTCTATTGCAATTTTCTGAAGCAAAACAGAGGCCAAAATTCATCAAGTAAAGTAAAATATTGTTAATATATGATCAACTCTCTGTCTATTGAGAGAAGAAAGACAACAGTTTAACCTTTGAAGAGTACATTCATGGTGTTTTGTGACATGCGTATTGCTCCTACATTTGTTGGAAGAAGTTTTTAAGTTTGTTTGTTTTTGCTTGTGCCCCTGTGCACATTTGGATTCTTTTTTAAATTTCGTAGGATCGTTTCCGTCCCTAACATGGTGCTCGTGTTGCTCTATGTTGGTCAACAGAAGCAAGACTGTTGCTGCTGTGCTCTGTGTGCTTTCCATGTGTCTCTGTCATTCTCTGAGCATTTTCTTCTTTCTGGCAGAGCCCGATAACCCAGCCCTAGGGTCATGTGGTTTGTTGATTTATTCTGTTAGTACCATATATTATATTTATTGATTTCTGTCTGTTTAGCCAAACTTGTATTCTTCGATAAATCCTTTTTGGTAAACATACTTAATTTCCAGACATTGCTGGTTTTCAGTTTGTTAGTATTTTGTTGGAAGTAATTCTTTCATGTTCATAAAGGATTATGTCTTTGTCTTACTTTTGTCTCAGAGTCCTACTGGACTCGCAGATTCTGTTGGGAAGTGTTTGAGTAAATTCCTTTTCTGTTTTTGGAGGAGTTGTAAAGGATTTATTTTAATTCTTTTTTAAATGTTTGGTAGAATTCATTGGTGGAGTCATCGAAACCTGAACTTTCCTTGTCCAGATTTTTTTAAGTAAGTAATTCAGTTTCTTTCCTTGTAATGATGGGTCTATTCGGATCACTTAATTTCTTTTTCCCAGTGTTCCATGTTTGTTCTTTCTAGGGGTTTGTCCTTTTTAGCTAGTGTGTCTAATTTGATGGCACACATTTGTTCATGGTATTTCTTTTTATTCCCTTTTCCTGTGTAAGATCAATAGTAATGTTCCCCTTTTCATTCCTAACCTAATCATTTTGAGCCTTTCTTACCCCCCCCCCCCATGGTTTAAACTGATGGTTTGTCAGTTTTGATGATCTTTTCAAAGAACTAACTTTTGATTTTGCTGATTTTGGCTATTTTTCTATTTCATTATTTATGCTCTTGTTTTTATTTTCCTCTGTTTGCTTGTATTGGGTTATGTTTTTTTTTTTCCTTTTTTTTTTTAAACTTTCTTAACATGAGTAGTTAGGTCGTTGATTTGAGACTTTCTTCTTTTGAAATACAGATGTTTAGAGCTATAAATTTTTCTCTCCCTACTGCCTTAGCTGTTTCCCATAACTTTTGGTATATTCTGTTTTTGTTTCCATTCATCTCAAAGTGTTTTCAAGTTTATTTAGTTATTTATTCTAAGGATCCATTTATTTACTTACTGGTATGTTATTTAATTTCCACATATTTGTTAATTTCCCAAATTTCCCTTTTTATAGAATTCTAGTGTCATTACATGTGGATAAAGGAAATTAAAGTACTCTGTGTTTGATTTCACTCCTGGCAGAAGTATGGAGCCTTGTTTTATGTCCTAATATACGGGCCACTCCTGGGGAGTGTGCAGTGTACATTTGAGATTGTTTTTATGTGACATGTTGTATGGACATTTGTTCTGGTTAATTTATGTATTTTCTTGAGTTTTCTCTTTCCCCTTTTTATCCTCTACGTAATTGTTTTCATTATTGAAAATGGGATGTAATGTCCTCAATTCATATTTCTGAATTTTTCTTCTTTGCCTTCAGTTCTTTCAGTTTTCACTTGATGTAGTTCAGGGCTCTCGGGTTAGGGCCTTATAGATTTATAATAATCTTGCCTTACTGATGGATTGACCTTTTCAGCATAAAACATCCTTTTCTGATCTCCAGTAACAATCAGTGTGTTAAACTTTCTTTTGTCTGGTTAGTAGAATAACTGTTGCAACCCCTTTAGGTTAATGAGCTCATGGTGTATTTTTTCTGTCCTTCTGCTTTCAACCCATTTGAATCTTTGAACTTAATTTTTGTCGGTTTTGAGAAGATATAGCTGGATCATGTTACGAAAACCTGTTTTGTCAGTCTCTGACTTTTGGTTGGAGCATTGCCCACTGATATTTCATGTGATTACTGGTATGATACAGCTAACATCTGCCATTTTGCTGTTTGATTTCTACGTGTCCTTAATTCATTTTTGTTCTTCTATTTCACTGTTACTACTTTGTGTTACATATTTTGTTTACCTTTTAAAGTTGCTTTTTTGATTCACATATACATGTAATGCATATGTATGTGTACATACACGTAAGAACATAGATGTTAATTATGACTATATTAATTACATTGTTATAATTAATTATAGTATAATGTATCTTTTATGTAATTATTACCCAGGATGACAATTAATATTTCAACATATAACACTCTAGCTTCGATGACTACAGACTTCATTTTGATACTGTACTAATGCTTTGCTCCTATATAGCTCCATTTCCTTCTCCCTACATTGTGTTACTTTCATTCAGATTACATTTTTATGCTTGTGTGTTGATAAATACAGATTTATAATTATTGCATTATGCAGCTGTCTTTTAATCAAAGAGAAAAAAGGAATTATAAAAAGTAGAAATATGTGTACTCTCTGTTATTGGTCTTTGCAGTTATCTTTACCAGTGGTTTTCATTTCTTCATATGGAATTGAATTTCTGTTTACTGTTCTTTAATTTCAGCCTGAGGTAGTAACTTTAGAATTGTGGTACAGTTCTGCTAATGGTGAATTCTTGTGCTTTTGTTAATCTGGATATATCTTTATTTTCTTCTTTTTTTATTTGTGTATTTTTGCTGATACAGAATTCTTTATTGACATTCATTCATTTTCTTCTTCCTGTACTTCGAATGTGTTATCCCACTGCCTTCTGAATTGGATAGTTTCAACGTGAAGTCTGCTGACAGTCTTACTGAGCATACCTTGAAATGGAAGAACAGCCTTTCTGTTAGTTTTTGGATCCTTTCCTTCTGTTTGGCTCTGTTGTGTCTAGGTATGGGTTTCTTTGAATTTATCCTACTTGGTGTTTGTTGAGGTTCTTGGATGTGCAGAATGATCATTGGTAAAATTTCTAGCCATTATTCCTTGAATGTTTTCCCTGTTCCTTTCTTCTTAGAAAGGAACTCCCTGTCCTCTTTCTTTTAGAAATCCCACCATGAATATTTTGGTACATTTGATGGTGCCCTATGGTTCTTGGAGGTTTTTCCTCTTTCTTCCTCCCTCCCTTTTCCCCCCTCCCTTCTTCTTCTCCTGCTCCTCCTCCTCTTCCTCCTCTACTTTGTGTTCACCTTCTTGATGCTCACTGATACTGACCTTCTGCAGTTCGTATCTGCTGTTCAGCCCCTGCGGTGAATCTTTTATTCTGTCACTTTATTTTTAACTGTAGAATTGGATGTATCTGTGTATGTGTGTGTGTGTGTGTATTGAATATTCTCTTTTTTGATGTGTTTGATGAGTCATAATCCTCTTCCCTTTATTTGTCTGCATATTTTTATTTTTTATTGATTTTTTCAAGATTTATTTATTATTTGAGAGAAAGAGCATGAGCAGGAGGGACAGAGGGAAAGGGGAAGAGAATCTGAAGCACACTCCATGCTGATGTGGGGCTTGATCTCACAACCCTAAGATCATGACCTGAGCTGAAATCAAGAGTTAGATGCTTAACTGACTGTGCCACCCAGTTCCCCCTTTCATTGTATATATTAATATTAGTTGATTTACTTTTGTCTAGTAACTCCATCTTCTGGGATTTCTTAGAAATATTTTCTGTTGACTGTGTTTTTCCCTTCATTTATACAGTATTTTTCTGTTACTTTGCATATCTCCATTTTCGTGTATGTGTTGGTTGCTAACTAAACATTTTATTTTATATTATTTTATTTTAAGATTTTATTTATTTATTTGACAGAGTGAGAGAGATGACAAGTAGGCAGAGAGGCATGCAGAGAGAGAGAGGGGGAAGTAGGCTTCCCGCTGAGCAGAGAGCCCGATGTGGGGCTCGATCCCAAGACCCTGAGACCATGAACTGAACCTAAGGCAGAGGCTTAACCCAGTGAGCTACCCAGGTGTTTTAAATAGTGTAATGGGACCACTCTGGAAGTCAGATCCCCTCCCTCAGGGTGTGTTGTTGTTGTTTATTTTTGTTACTGATCGTTCAGTGACTTTGCTAAACTAATTCTTAATAGATGTACTCTTTGTCATGTGTGGCCATTGAAGTGATTGTGGAGTCACCTTGCTGGTCAGACAGAGGTTTCCTTAAAGGCCTTAATCGTAGTTCTCCAGCATTTGTCAAGGGGCTCTCTTCCGTTGTGGGATGTTTTCAGTGCACCAGCAGGCAGGTGTCCTCTCTGACTTGACTTCCGCCTGTGCTTATGGAAAGGTTTTGTGTTAGCCAGAGATGAGAGGTGGTAATAGTACCTTCTCAGGCCTTTCCCTGGCATATACTCAGTCCTGTTAATGTGTATGGCCTTTTACATGTGAGAAATATGTTCGAGTTTTTCTAAGCTCCCTATGTATATTTCATCCTCCAGTTTTTCCTCCTAAAGAAGTTGTGTTGGTTAACATCTTGGTAGTGTCAAATGGTATCACTCTCAAGCGACTGTGATCTTCAGCATGTTGGTACAGCATTTTCCCTCTGTCCCCTCTCCCCTGAAATTTGCTCAGGCTATGCCTTCCTCACAAAGACTGGGTTGTGAGTCAGGTCCAGTAAAGACAAGCCCTGAGAATAGATCTTGTCAGTTAGTGGAACATCTCTGATAATTGGGCTTTTGGGGAATTCTAAACCTGTTTACCCCTCTCATGGCTGCTAGGCTGCAGGGTTTCTTCGTGGCTATCATACTTGTGATTCTCTTGGTTCCCGAGGGTCTCAGGGCTCTATGGCCATGGTCATGGGACTGGGACCAGTTAAAACACCACAGAGCTCACTGTCCTTAACAATATCCAGGCTTTTTCATGAATATACATTCCTTATAGTGTGTTAGATTAACTTTCAGAGTTCTTAAATAGTTGAATTTTTCCATATCCTCATTGCTTTTAGGGAGAAGGTATTTGGAGGTCTTGTCTTTACCTTTCTGGAAGTCTCTCAAATCATTTGCTGATTATATGTGTATTCGGAAGCTTCTGAAAACTTCATTAGGCCTTTCAGTACATTACTACCCAATTATTTGTGTTGAAATAAAAATTATTTTAAATGATTTCTCTCTCTCTCTCTCTTTTTAAAGATTTTACTTATTTGAAAGAGAGAGAGAGAAAGCTCGGGCACATGCACTTGAAGCTGGGGGAGCGGCAGAGGGAGAAGCAGCCTTCCTGCCCAGCAGTGAGCTGGACACGGCAGGATATTCGATCCCAGGACCCCGAGGTCATGACCTGAGCCGAAGGCAGACAGTTAACCAACTGAGCCACCCAGGAGCCCCTTAAATTATTTTCTCTTTATTTTAATTGACATTTATTAGAGTGGTATATTGAACTTTTCAATTTTTGTATTTTAATAGGTTATTTAATATATCAACTTAATTTAATATTGGGACATTAATATAATTACCAGGCATTATAAATTATTTACTGTAAAGTTAATAGGTTCAATGGGATGATAAAAACATACACATGTTGTGCTACCTCTTTAGAACTGAAAAAAAATCTTTTTTT
The DNA here is from genome assembly GCF_009829155.1 of Mustela erminea. Taxonomy (NCBI): domain Eukaryota; kingdom Metazoa; phylum Chordata; class Mammalia; order Carnivora; family Mustelidae; genus Mustela; species Mustela erminea. The sequence goes on along the minus strand of NC_045626.1, from coordinate 4,028,998 downwards.
TTTTTTTTAACTTGTGTAAAGTGGTTATATATTTTTTCCTTCTAGATCATGAATACTTAGCTTGGTTTGGGCTTTTTCAATACCCCTTAGCAGTTTTTTGTTCATAGGATTTTCTCAGAAATTATTTATTAATTTATTATTATTTATTATTTATTATTATTTATTAATTGAATACAACAAGATATAAAATTTACATTGTACAAAGACATTTTTGAGTAGTACTTACGTGGAAGAGCTTGCCAGTAGTATTTGCTTGTCATATGTTGCCCACAAATACGTGTTCTCCCCTTTAATGTAGACTGTAACATATCAAGCCTATAAACTTAGATCTTAAACTTTCCTATCCTCTGCTGTTCACGCTGGTTGCCACTGGTATTATTTGTAACTTCAGGAAGCAGCTGAATGCTTTTTGTGATTGTGATTTTAAGGTTTTGTGAAATTCACATTCATTTCTTGAACTTACTACAGTATTACTAATTGTGTTGTTTTTAACCTATCTGTACATCATACATTTGCAGATACATACCTTTACAAATCCTGCTATATACAAATCATACACCAGTATATAAATGATACTAAGTAAAATAGGAAACCCAAAAACCGTGTTTTCATCAAATTGTGCTGTCTATTCTTTTTTGTATAGAGCTTTTCCAAACTTCAAATTGCTGCTCTTTGTTTAGAATGGCTCTCCTTTATCATAGTATGAGACAGTTCCAGTTCCTGAAGTGCCACAGAAGCCGCTTACTCATAGTGTGCATTTTGTATGTGTGTGTGTGTGTGTGTGTGTGTATTTATTTATTTATTTTTCCCCTAAACCTCAGGCTTTTCTTAGCAATTGCTGGCATTCTCTCCGTTGTTCCTGCAGTAGGATGTCTGCTGTGCGTCCTGGCGGCACAGCCTCCGTTGAGGTCTTGAGGTGTAGCTGAACCAAGAGCGGCGGCGTGCGCCTCACCAGTTTGCCTTGTTCTCCGGGACTTAAAAACTCCCAAGTTTTTCCAAGTCAGAGAACCATAGAGGCAATGAAAGGGAGAAGGAGAAGGACTAACAGTAAAAAATGTGGTTCTGAGGAGTACATAATGGCTGAAATACTCACGTTTTCTGACTTGTTCATGAATGTATCCTATGAAATTCACTTCTTTTAAAATGTCATCTTTAACATGACCTAAAGAAAAAAAAAAAAACAATGCATTTAAAATACGCAATTTGTTAAGTTCTGGAAGATAAACCCACGTGTCTATTTCTATGCGAGGAACACCTCAAAAAAGATAATGGACTTTTCCAGGACTGCTGAAGTTCCCTGTTTTCCTCTGCAGCCCTTAATTCTAGCCCCTCCCTCCCACCCCCCTGGCGGCCAGCAGTGGGCTTCCCGCCCCTGGTGCTCAGCGTGCATCTGCTACAACTTGGTGTTGGGGAATGGTAGTTTTTCGTCCCTTGTTCAGGCCCTTTTGTCAGCAGAGCTGTTTTCATATTTCTTCAGTGTTGCTTTGTGTATTGATGGATGATCTCTTTCTGTTGCTGAGTAGAATTAACATTTTTTCTTTATCCACTTACTTATCCATTTCCCTTCTGATGGCCATCTGAGTTATGTCCAGTTTCTGGGTATTTAAAATTATGCTGTTAAGACTATTTATATCCTAGTTTTTGTATGGAAAAGCCTTTGATTTTTCTTGGGTCAGTACCTATGAGTGGACTGGCTTGAGGTTATTATAGGTGTGTGTTTCCCAGAGTATTAGGAGCAGCTTATATTCCCATCAGGAGTGAGTTACTGTTCTGTTGTTGTACGTACTTGCCCAACATTTGGTGGTGTCAGTTTGTTAATTTTAGCCATTCCCTTTAGATAAGTAGAGGTGTCTCACTCTGGTTCTAGTTTGTGTTGCTCTGATGATAGTCAGCATCTTCTAGTGAGCTTGTTTTGTCATCCACATTTTTTTTCTTTGTTGAAGAATCTATCGAAATCTTTTACCCTTAATAAATTTTTTTCCTCCTCATTTCTAGGTTTGAGGGTTTAAAAAAACATTTTCTAGCTATAAGTTCTTTATCAAATATGTGTTATGCAGGTATTTTCTGCTACTCTGTGACTTTATTTTCTTTAAAGGAGAATTTTTATATGTTGATATTGTTAAACTTATATTATTTGTTCATTTATGTGTCCTTTTTTGTTGTAATATCCAGGAAGTCTTTTCTCTCAAGATCACAAAAATTTTCTCTTACATTTTCTTTTTTTTTTTTTTTTGAAAGTTTTTATTTATTTATTTGACAGAGAGAGATCACAAGTAGGCAGAGAGGCAGGTAGAGAGAGAGAGAGAGGGAAGCAGGCTCACTGCCGAGCAGAGAGCCCGAAGCGGGGCTCGATCCCAAGACCCCGAGATCATGACCTGAGCCGAAGGCAGCGGCCCAACCCACTGAGCCACCCAGGCATAGTCTTAGGTTTTACATTTAGGCCTAAAATTCATTTTGAGGTAATTTTTATAAATGGTGAAAAGTATAAGCTGAAGATAATAACCGTTTCTTTTGGTCTTTGTTCTTCACTTGTATTTTGTCTGTAAGTCTGCCGTCCTTCTTACTTTCGGTGCTGTGGACATAATGTCTCTCTTTTTCCTGTCTACATTTAAGGTTTTTTCTTCATCATTGGTTTTCTTTATATTTTGCTTTAATTATAGCTTATTGGGCTTTTTGTGTCTGTGGGTTCATTGTTTTCCTCAAATTTGGGAAATTTTTGGCTGCTATTCAGTTACTTCCTCCTCCTACACTGCATTTTGGGCATTTCAGTTATGTTACTTGAAATTGACAACTAATTCTGTTTTCAGTTTTACAAATTTTCTTTCTGTGCTGTTATTTTAATTTTTTAAATTTTGATTTCTTTATGCTCACTATTTTGTGTATAAATCTATCATTAATTTCATCTAAGTGAATTTATTTCTTCTAATTTTTAATCTCTAAATGTTTGCTTTGGGTCTTTTTTCTATCTTCCATCTTTCTAGTTAAGGTTTTGGTCATTTGGCATGTATCATAGTGAGTATTTTGATATCCTTATGTGCTGATTTTAATATCTTGTCTGTTCTGCATTTAGTGAATTAAGATCTGTCCTTATTATTATGGGTCCTATTTTCCTATTTCTTGTGAGATTGGTAATTTTTCATTTTTTTCCTGGACATTGTAAATTTTACTTTGTTGCTCCTACTTTTTTTTATGTTAGTAAATATTCTTGAGCTTTGTTCTGGATTGTAGTTAATTCATTTGGAAGAAGTTTGATATTTTGTGTATCACTTTTGTGCAGAATCGGAATAGCGCTTAGTCTGTGGCTACTCTGTGTTGCCAAGGTGGGCTTTTCTGTATGCCCCTTTCTGTATGCATGGGTGCTCAGGGCCCTGGATGGGCACTGATGGCTACTGTTTCCTCTAATGTCTTCTGTCTTTTCTTGACCACATCATTGTGAAGTTTCTTCAGACGTGCAACTTGATCGGTAACTAAAGTCCATGCTCCCTACACACTCTCTGCTGATCTCGACTTCTCGCTGTGTATGTAGGTGTCTCCTCTCAGTTACTCTGTCCCGTGAATTCCCGCTGCTGGTCGTCACATTGTCTCAGTTGGTCTCCGCTCATCTGATGAGTTCTTGCTCTTGGGTCTGCTCATCTCCAGCCGCATTTTCCCACCCTTTTCCACTGTCGGAGAACTGTCTCTCTGAGTTCACTTTCTTTGCCTGATGTTCCATGTCCTAATAATTATTATTTCACATATGTTGTTTATTTTTTTGGTGGTTTTGGGTGTGAAGGGTCGATCCCTGTCACTCCACTTGGTGAATTCTGAATCAATCAGCTATTTAGAACCAGTGACATATGTACACATGTGTATAGATATATGTGTGTGTATGAATGTATTTATTCATTCCAGTTTACATATATATGTATCTGTGTGTATGTTCGCATGTGTATGTATATGTACATGTATGTGTTTGTATGAACAAAGCTAAGTGATTTGTTACAGGGATTTGGCCTTACACAACTGTGGGGTCATTTTCAACCAGTCTCTGTAAGGTGTTTCATTGCTTTTGATGTTGGAACTTGAAATCTGTCTATAGGGCAGTCAGGCAGTTGAGAAGTGAGAAGGATGCAAAGTGGGGGGAGTATTGAGTAGGGGAACCCACAAACAAACTGGGGCTGCTGACGATAGACCAAATCCCTTCGATGTTTTCATATGCCTGACATTGATGAGAGACATGGGTTTATGCAAAAGCTACTATTCTTCATTAGTTGCCCACACCTCCCCTGTTGGTCCAGCGGTCAGAGAAGGCGACGGAGGACTGCCAGGTCACGGAGAGTGGTGTTTGTTGTTGCTTCCCGACAGATGACCCAGGAGGTCGATTACAACACAGGGAGCATTGCTTCACCTCTGCCTCCTCTGTGTCCTACCAGAATTTCTCTTATGGCCTCTCCTAACTGGGTACATCCCAGCAATGGAATTCTGGGGAATGTGGTTTGATCTAGCCATGTTATCCTAGTGCAGGGTGCCAGCCTCATTCCCCTTGCCAGCCTTGCTCTCGTACACATTGTCTTCATCTGCACTTAATTTCTAACGAAAGACAGAAAGAGTGCTCTGCTTCTGTCTAATGTGCTACACGGTTCAGTCTGCGGCCAACAGCGTGTCTACCTATTTCCTGAGTGGGATAGACAACCTGTTTTTGTTGTGAGGATATTCTTTCTTTTTCTAATTCACCTTCCTCTTGCTATCTATAACTTAAATAACTTTGTTAACACATCTTATTTTGGATGATAAGGGAATTTAAAAGGGGAAAGAAAATAATCCTGACTTTATTATTATTATAAAATTTCTTGAGTGTTTCTTATTTCAGTTGGTTCGCTCAGTTTATTATAAATTGTTACAGGGAAGTAATTCAGCCAGAACTCTTATTAATTGACACTTCTGTATCTCTCCAATGCAGCCATAATTGATGATGATGATTATCTCCCTGAAGCACTGCATGTTTTTGATATGCCTACTGAATCATTAAATAAAGATTAAATTCTGTTCTATAAAATTTTATTATTAAATGTCTTCTATTGTGTTCTAATTTTTTTGCATAATTGTGTTCCACAAAAGATATTTATCTTAACTATATGTAAACCTTGATACAAGATACAGATTACCCCTTGTCTGTACGAATCTATCTCATAATGGTGTGTTCATGCCAAATTAGTTCAAAAGTAGATTGTATCATTTTAAAATCTCAGCTTTGGGCTCTTATTTATAAACAGCCCAGTATGTGTTGGTTTCCGGTGTACGTAGCAAATATCCATGGCCAGTTTCAATTAATTTTCACACAAATTCCAACTTCAATATTCTTGTTTACCAAATAATATTTTAAAAGCAATAAATTAAAAATCACCCTTCTTCCCCCAAATTTCCATGAAATCAGGAGTGCCTTTACTGAGTATTGGAAATAGTGGTGTTGGATAGCTCAGCACCGTGTACTGGCAGGTTCTCTACTGGAGATTACCGAAGAGTGTGTCTTGGGAAGTAGGCGATCTCGGATGGAGCTTTGGTCTGCTGTCTTCTGGCTCCCCTGGACTTGGCCATTCATCCCTTGCAGACACAGTTGAAATGAGGGGCTGGTCACCAGTCCCATACTGACATCCACTGCATTTCATGTTACTGTGTTATAGATTAACATAAAATATCATGGAAGAAATTTGAAGACAAATTACATATAAAAGTGGAAATCCTTGTTTGGGGGATTTATTGATTGGTGTTTTATTCCTTGACATAAACATACTCATGTATTTTAGCTTCTGCACATTTAATCAATAAGGACGATACCAGAATTATATGGTTGGGTAAGAAGAGACTCTTAATTTATTAATAGCAATCATTTATTGAGACTTTAATATGTTTTTTGCAATATCTTGACACTTGAGTTTAGGCTTCTATCTGCCATATATAGATAGGTTTTCCTCTAACCATTGCTAGGTGTAATTCCATTATACCCCAGTTTTCTTCCTTGGAAATTGAGGTTAGTAATACTTCGTATCTGAGAAATCCATGTAAACACTCTCTGCTCTGCTTGACGTACAGTGTTCTTGTCAACAAAATGGTAAACTGTGTTAGTGTGTAATTTTTAATACCTGTATGGGCCTGTGAGGAGTGTCTTCCTATCCTGGAAAGTTGGGGCTGAGACTCAGAGAGTCTTCTTAATCAGTGCAAAGCTGAGCGCGTGTGCTGAGTTCTGGGGAGGGATCTTGTTTTTCCTCATTGCCCTAAAGTCAGTGGAGAGTTGCTGAGGGCTCTCTGGGCTCCCGCCATTCTGGTCAGCCCGGCCACACTGCCTGTCACACAGTCTTCAGCACCAGGCTGAGATGGTGTCCTCCTCTGTCAGGCCCTGGCCGGACGCAGCCCCCTGACGTGTGTGTTTCGGGCCTTGCTCTGCGCTCCCTCCCAGGGCACTGTGTGTTCTTTAATTTCTGTTGACCCTATTAACACTTTCCAGTGTGACGATGATACCTAACAGTTACAGAGGCTTACCGTTTTGTTTTGCCGCCTTCAGAAGAGTTGAGGTAGCGCCAGGCAAAGGGTTCCTGTTCAGATCCTTGGGAGAGTTTTCAGTAAGTGTGGCTTCTGGTCGGTCTTCCTGCCCCAGGCAGCCTGCCTGCCTCCCTCCCTCCCTGTAGCCATCCTGAACCCATGTAGCATGGTTTGTTCTGATTCCCTTCTAGTTATCATTTCACTGGTTATGACAGTCCTCATCCCGCTTGTCAGTAGTACAGTTGTAGTCTTTTTTTTTTTTTAAAGATTTTATTTATTTGTTTGACAGAGAGAGAGATCACAAGTAGGCAGAGTGACAGGCAGAGAGAGAGAGAGGGGGGAAGCAAGCTCCCCACTGAGCAGAGAGCCCGACGTGGGGCTCGATCCCAGGACCCTGAGATCATGACCTGAGCCGAAGGTAGAGGCTTTACCCCACTGAGCCACCCAGGCACCCCCAGTTTTAGTCTTTTAAGTAATGTCGATATGGGTAGCGTTAGTTGGTCCTGCCTGTCACTGCTATGAACTGAGCCAGGGCCCATGTCTGTCTTCCTTGCAGAGCCTAGAGCAGGCCCAGGGTTTTAACTCTCAATTTCAGCACTTTTTTTCTATGATACTCTGTGTTGTTTCATAAACTTGGAAATAAAATACACTTTTTCTTTGAGTTCCTTATTTTGGCAGGGGGATTTTTAGTTAAGAAACAAAAAGTAATGCAGCAGACGTATGAAATAAGGAATAATAAGTGAATTATAATTTATAAGACGGAGAGAAGCAGCGCTGAAGATTCCGCACTCAGGGGCAGCGTGTGGGCCTCCCTCAGACAGCCCGGGTCCGGTGCTGACTGCCGCCCGCGGGCTGGGCTGTTTTGGGGGAGTCGGCTTGCAGTCTGTGTGTCACAGGTTATCGTTGTCAGCTGGCTTGTGAAGCGGTTAGGTTGGATAAGTTGTATGTGGGTAACTCATACTGGATAAGTTGTATGTAGGCACTGAGAACAGAGCTTGGTGATTTCCATCCCCACACATAGAACAGAAGCACCCTAATAGGCGATTGCTCTTGTTACTGTTAAGAATGTGGTTGGGATGCCTGGGTGGCTCAGTTCCTTAAGTGTCTGACTTTAGCTCAGGTCATGATCTCAGGGTCCTGGGATGGAGTTCCGTGTCCTGCTTCCTGCTCAGCGGGGAGCCTCCTTCTCCCTTTACTTGTCGCTCCTCTTGCTTGTGCTCCCTCTGGCTCTCTGACAAATAAATAAAATCTTATTACTGAAAAAATGTGGTTAATATTGGAAAGTCTGTAATTAAGGTCTTTGGAAAGGTGTAATATGTATAATTCTGACAATACTAATAGTATATTCTTATAGGAGGCCTTATTAAGCGACAGTGCAATTAACCCTTGAGAAGGAGGAGTGCTGACTCTCTGGGTATCTGTCCTTCCTCCCTTGTGGAACGTGGGAAAGGCCATGTGTGTGCACATGTGAGTTTGTGTGCAGGTTTGGGTACTACCTTGCAATGTCTTGGAGGAACGTTTTGGTTTGCTGTAACTAAGCCTGCATTATGTGTAAGAGCTCACTGCTTCTTTGTTGCACACAGAACTCTTACTTTCAGGAGATGTGTGACACTTAGAGTTTTTGGTTTTTGTGAATAAACCAAAATTTTGTAAGTTTTGTTTTTTCAGGAAAACAATTATAATTTTTTAAGAAGATTTTTATTCATTTTAGAGAGCATGTGAGTGGGGAGGGGCACTGGTGGGGGGAGAGGGAGAAAAAAAACCTGAAACAGACTCCACACTGAGCGTGGAACCTGACTTAGGGCTGGACTCCACAACCTCAAATGATTGCCCCTCCCACGCGCCCCCAGTAATTATACTTGAGTATTAAAGGGTTCTCAGTAATTTTAAATTTGGGGATGTCGATAATTTGTTTTAATTTATTTATGTACAATTACAAGGGTACATTCCAAATGTGGAAGTTTGGGGTTCTGTGCGATGATTATAACCAAGAGGGCATTTGGTGTGTTGAGATACTTAAGCCATGAAGGACATAATTGGTTTGGCGTAACAATTAATGATTTGGTAAAAGAGTTTGAGGAATTTTCAAGTGTTACTTAACACCCATTAACTTCTGAATTTTGGAGTAAACAATCTTGTATGATTGTAGATTTCCCCCTCTATTTTCCATGTAAAGTTTTGGACAGATTTGAATTTCTTTGAGAAACTTCAGGTTTTTTCTGTGTTCATCTAAGTTAATATGCGAATGAATAGGACAGAGAAGTGGATTGAAAATGTTCTTATGTGAAATCATGTTTAAAACCACATAAATGGAGACCTGTTTACAAATATGTTTAGGGAGATATGTTACATATATCATTTCCTATGTTATGTGAATGAAATTTTCGTACTTCATTTAGATGTTGTTTTATTTTGTGCAGCATATTTTACATTTTAACAAGAACCATAGCACGATCTTGATTTCTGACACTTGGAAAGTAAACTATCTCTTTTATCTTGATTTTGATCAGAATAAAACTGATGTACTCTGTCCCTGTTGGCCATTGTTTTAATAGTGCTCAGCATCTTTGTGTTTATTTCTAAGCATAATTATTCTTGTTAATCAGTTGCATTGTATTTATTTTTATCTGACCTGTTTTATAGGTCATTAATTTTTGTTTGTATCTTCATCATGGGATAAATATTTTCCTTTTAAATATTGTGAGTACTTTCCTCATCTCAGTGAATTAAAAAAAAAACAAAACTAAAACCTTCATCCTACATCAACTACTTGATTTTTTCTCTCATTAGTTTGTTAAGAGCCTTATTCATTTAGATCAGTATTTAATACACTGTTGATTTTATTTGTGAATACTTTGAGTCTGTAGCATCCCCTTTTTCTGTTTGCCTGTCTCCGGTGAGGTGGACTCTTTCATGGGGCAGGAGGGGCACAATGGCGGAAAGAGCTCTGCATTGAGGTCGGGAGGTGTGAATCTTGTGTTTGCATCTTCAGCTTCTGTGTAAAAAGAATTGTACATTTTCTTGTAAAAGTCACAGGCACTCCCCTTCTTGGAGTCCCAGTCGCTCCTGGCTCAGGCCAGGCCGGCGGCAGCTGTGCTGCTGCGCCTTCTGTTGTGAGGGCACACTGAGGGGACACGGGTGTGCTGTGTAAGGTGTAAGGCAGGCTGCTAGTTTTTACTTCTAAAAATTTTGCCAAGTGTAGAGAAGCAAAGAGTATAAGTAATGTAAAAGTAAGTCTCACGTTAAGTGACTTTGACTTGTATTTGGTTTACGTATATGTTTGTTTATATGTCAGAGTACGGGATTACACTGTAAGTAATGTTTTTGTCTTTTTAAATCTAATGTGCCTTGGAAAACGTTCTGTTCTTTTTACTGATGCATAGCATTCTCATATAAGCGTGGGATTGTTCCTGAGCGCTTAGGATATTTTTATTTTTTAGTTGAAGTGCAGCTTTTTTGCCTTTTTTCCAGATGTTTTCTCAAGGGTATATTCCAAAAATTGGGATAACTGGTTTAGGTGACCATTGAAGACTAATATTTGCTAATAAAGGCTTTGTGCTTTATTCAGTTCAGTAAGGAATCATAAAATGTTCATGAGTTGAGGTGCAGTATGAACCTCTTTATGGAAAGATTATGTGATGCTGGTCTATGGGGTGACTTGTAATGGAGAGCATCCCGACGCCCTAACATTCCAATAAAGCGGTTTGCTCTAGTGCATTTATACCAGAGAGAGAGAAGTATGTAATGTCTTGATAGGGAACAGTTGTGAGAAACAGCTGATGATTTATGAACCTGAGGATGTGATTATTGAATTGGGAAGGTGGTGCAGGTGCTAGAATTAGGGAACATTGGAGAGACCATTCATGAGTGAAGATCATAACTGAGGGTCAGACATGGTTTCAGGTATTGTCAGTTCAGGGAAGAAAAAATGCCCCAGGAAAGGCCATGGGTGCAGACAGAGATTTTAGAGCTATCCACAAAGACGTTACGCATGATACCCAGGAAATGAATTGCAACTCTTCAAAGTCACCCTTTGAAGGTAAGAGGAGGAAGAGGAGCTGCTGGTCGTGAGAAGCAGGAGAGCTCAGGGTGGTTTAGAACCTGTGCGAAGAAACGCGCTGGCAGACACTGAAGAAAGTAGTAGTGAGCGGTGCATGTATGCTTTGAGGATTTACAAAAAGAATTGTTTGACTAGAAAACTTTGGTTCTATATTTAAAATGTGATTTTTTAAATACAAAAACTTATTTGTATGCTACGTGAAAACCTATTTCATAATATTATAGAATAATGAAAAGATGCAATCAGTTATTGTAATGAATACTCCATACTAAGAGTTGTGATTCTCTGTGTCTGTTTCCCTTCCTGGCCACCAGCAAACATGCACACCGTATTTATTTGTTTGCGTGTTGATCCATTTATTTCCTAGCTTTTTGCGCTGAAAGGGCTTCAATTCAGTGACATCCCATTAGCAGCCATCATAGTTAGCACCTGGATCTTGCTGTGCAAATACTACTCCTTACTATAAGAAACTAGGGCTGATTCTCAGGTTTGTAGCAGGGAATGGGCCTGGTGAGCTTAGAACATCTTATGCTAGAAAATAAAGAAATGCTCAAGCACTAAGAGGAGTAGACATACATAGTAGACAGCTTTTAAAGGACCTCCATTGACCAGTAGACAAAGGACATAGTAGACAGCTTTTAAAGGACCTCCATTGACCAGTTTGAGGACAGTTCGAGAATAATAAGTTTCCATTACACTAATTGATTATAAAATGTGACATAAAAGTGAAAATCCGAGAGTCCATTTAAAGGAAAGGAACAAATAAGCGAGAGCGCACGAGACAGAGAGACGGGTAAATGGTGGAGTCCTTTGTGGAAGAGTGTCCTTCTGATAAATGTAGGAGGAATAATAGAATTAGAACACTGTCATTTTGCCACCCTCATTGTAATAATCACGGTGGGTAGGATTCATTAGTAAATACTCAAGCCATTGGAGAAGGTTTTAGGGAAGAAGATGGTTGCATGTCAGCTGATAGAAGCCACCTGCATCCCTTGGCTGATGGTCCAGCTTGTCCATGTTTGGGGCCAGCAGCAACAGAGCCTCTCTCTGGCCCTGCTTTCTAGTTCCATCTCCTCTGACTCCTTTCTTCTGCCTACCTCTTCTACTTGTGAGGACGCTTGTGATTACACTGAGTCCACCCACATGATTCAGGGTACATTTCTGATGTAAAAGTCAGCTGATTAGCAACCTTTATTTCATTTGCCACCTTATTCCCCTTTGCCTTGTATCTGAGCAGAGTTTGGAGATTAGGATGTGGACATCTTTCAGGGACCATTGCTCCTGTGATGTGGAGTCATTAGGAGAAATACACACTTAGAGCAATATGAAAATCTATAAGTCATCTGTCTTTTATACTGTCCCATTAAAAACTGAAATTAACATGTAAAACTATAGTATAAAAGTAGTCTTCATTTACAGTCACTTTCAGAATGGTAATACCTTATTAATCATAAAAAAAGACATATTAATCAAAATGGCAAAAATTTCCATATATATTTTTAATGACAAGTGACATTTGCTCCAAATGTCAAATCACATTATTGATAATATATTATTGTATATCTAGAACCTACTTGGGGAAATGGACTGTGATTGTTCTTTGGAGAATCATTACTTAATATTCTGGGTATGCTTTTTTGGTCAGGCCTACTGGGTTTACTGCGTTCCTAGGATGCTGCTTATAAATATGTGCAGTGTTGAAAGCTAAGGTGCTTAGCTTCCCTGATTTTGTGCGCCCTGAAATTAGATGGCTTTGGTTGATCACTGCTATTGATTTTAGAGCAAGAGGGAAACTTCTCAGGTTGCCCTTTGTGGTGCTGAGAAGTTTTCGTGCCCCTCAGCCCTATCTGAAATCTGTGTCTTCTTCTTCCTGACCGTACTGACATGACCTCTTGAGAAGTCTGTTTCTACCACCTGGATTTGAAACCCCGTGGGTACACAGACTGCGTTTTGCTCCTCTTAGTCCACTCAGGCCCTCATTCAGTGTTCTGTGTTCGGTATATGCCCGCTCCCGGTCACTGAACCATGGCTGTGGAAGGGCCACAGGACTGTATCGTGCATCTTAGTTACCTCGTTGTCACAGCTTTCTGAAGTAAGTAGTATTGCCTCCACACTACACGTCAGGAAGGAGAGGCTCAGTGTGATTCCGAAAGAGATGAGCTGGGTCAGCCACGCGGTCAGCGGCGGAATTAGGGTCTGACCCCAGGGCGATGGTGGGGCCCCTGCCGTAGAAGGTGCGCGCCCTGTCGCGCTCCCTCCTGTCTCCTAAGGTGCATCCCACCATCGACGTTAACTTCTTCACAGTGGGGCTGCTCAGACAGGACTCTGGACCTAAACTGCCTGCGGTCCATCGCCGGTCTAGCAGGAATTCAGTGGGGAAGCTCAGACGTGTTATTTAATGAGGTGCCATCGGTTTCCTCGTTTATCAAATGGGATGGTAGTACCTGTTCCTACCTAATAAGGGTGTGATGACGTAACAGGATGATTGTTTGCACAGTACAGAGTGCAGTGACTTACACATTCTCAACATTATATAAATCTTTGCCACTTTCAGCTCTGACCCACTGTGGGCTCAAAGGTTCAAGACATAAACATTACCGCCAACATTTTAACTCATTCACAAGGGCTAGAGCCTCTCCGGCATCAGGCGCCACTTTAGCAGGAAGAGGACCTGCCTTGCATACTACCCATCTGCTCAGGAAGGCCCTGCTCAGAGGAACTACAGTGCAGTTCAAAGGGGTTCAGTTCAGCACGCATCCAGGGGTTCACATGTTTTCATACCCATAAGCACGGGGACCCCAAAAGCCAACATCACTTAGGCCTAAGCTAAGAACAGACAGGAGAGCAGCGAACCACGGTCAGGAGCATTGCAGCCATCAGTGAGATGGTAAGGAGAGAGTGCAGATGGAGGAGCCCCTTCAAGGTTCGGGTCAGGCCTGGGAGTACAATGGTGAAACCGGCTAATGGGTGTGGATTCCAGGCCCAGGAAGCAGGACATGCAGAGGGGAGGGAAGTAACACCCGAGACACACCGCTAGAGAATTAGGTACAAATCTGAACTAAGAAAGAAAAAAAACCAGCAGAGTTCTAAATCATGAAGGTCTTACAAGTCATGCCAAAAACTTCAGATTTCATCCAGATTCTCCACATTTGCCAGACATCCTCCAGACGAGGGCTCCGCAGATGACCACTCTGCAGGATGTTCATAGGAATGTTACCGAAAGGGGATGGGGGGAGGGCAGGGCTCAAGTCAGACTGGGGCAGCACTGCGCTAGAGGACTGCGAGCCCGCAGGCTTCCCGGGGGAAGCAGCTCGTGAGCCCCGAGTCCCAGAGAAGGAGGGCAGGTGTGCGCAGCTCTCCCTCAACCTCAGGGACCACTGAGTACTCCTGTCGCCAAAGCCCATGTACGTCCCTCCGAACTGCATCTTTGGGCGGACACGGAAAACGCTGCAGCGGAGTCCTGATGCACCTTAGGAGACGGGAGGGGCGGGACAGGGCGCACCGGCCTTGGGCTTTGGCCTTCAGGGTGGGTGGGGGTGACCACTCCCTTCCTTATTCTTCCCTGGTGTTCTCTCGGAGAGCTGTGTTTCTGAGGCCCTCCTCCCCCGCCTTTCTGGGAGATTGAGATAAACAGATGGCAGTAGTGTGTAGAGGAGGCAGAGCGAGTGCGTGCTTCGTGTCAGGCCGCATTCACATAGGCGGTGTCTGTGTCTGAAGCGGCAGGCTTGTCCGACTCGAGCCGTGAGGCCATCTCACGCCCGCCCACGGGAATCTCCCCAAAGCCGCACGCGTGTGTTGCTGAAGGTGCTAACAGGCCCGGAGGAACGGAGGCTCTGGTAGTTGACATCCTGAAGCTGGTTTTCTTCTAGATGTAACTGTGGCACTGACACGATCTGTAGGTTTCCACGTATACGCGCAGTCGTACCCACGCGTGCGCGGAGGGCACACCTGTGGATGGTGCGGTGAGCACCCGCCCTCGCTCCCATGGTGTCCTCGCCGCTCCCCGCGCGGCTGGTGCTTCTGCGGTTGCCTCAGTTCTCACGAGGCTCCTGGGAAGCGCTGTGTTCCTGCCCTTTCCACCCAGGGGCTGGCGTCTCGGACCGGGCCCTCAGTCTTCCCAAAGTGAGACTCCAGGCTGTGGGCTGCCTTTAGACCGCCTTTCGGCCGCCTGTCCCCGTGCTCGATGTGCCTGTCCCCGTGCTCGATGTGCCTGTCCCCGTGCTCGATGTGCCTACCCGGAGCTGCTGCGAGGGAGGCCCCAGAGCACATGGGCTCACTCACAGGCCACGGCTGGGGTCTGACTCTAGGCCAGGCCCTGCCAGTGACCCCCTGCTGTTTGTCTGTTCTTTTTAAAAAAAATTTTAAATTTTCTGCTTCTTCAGCAGTGACTGAAAACTGTCAGTTGTGTTACTGTGTGGCTCACTCAGCGACTGGATGGGTGAAGCCTGCCTTCTGCGCAGCAGTTGGGGGAGTGTGGCCTGGGTGCGGAGGAGACCAGGGGAGCGCCGGGGAGAGGGCACCCCGTCCTGGGGAGAGGGCACCCCGTCCCGCGGGAAGAGCTGGCGGGGAGGTTCTGCGCTCGCCTCTTACTCCTGCGCTCAGCTCTCTGACAGGTTCTCCTGAGCTCACAGCGCTGTCCTGTGGGTTATAACTGCTTACAAGCCAACGCAGTTGTCTTTCCTGGGACCTGTAAGGCCTGATCATCCAGCACGTAGCTGGATGGTCTCTCGTGCAGGCCGGTCTTTGAGGAACATCTGCCCTTCACTGAGAGATGAGGGACACACGTAACAACATAGCAGAACCCCACAAACATGCTGCTGCTGCTTGTCCCCTTGGCTTGAGTTCTGGAAAAACTCTCTGTGCAAAGCTGACTTGTGGCCCTGCACCGAATGCCCTGACTCGGGTGTGTGAGGGAACGCTGATGTGCCGTGGCTCTCGGCTCATGTCACTTTCCACATCTCTTCCCCTGCAGTCGTGTATTGTATCTTATTTACTTAAATAGATCAGTCAGATAATCTTTCGTGACTCTTAAGTGGAAATAATTCTGCAGCGATAAAACCTTAGGGATTAAAGGAAGAGGTTCTGATTAGATCCATCGATTGTGTAGGAGAAATTTGTTTCAAATTAGAAGTTAAAATATGAAATGCTGGTACTGAAAAGTAGAAATCTCTAACTAGGATGTAAACATTACTACTGTGCTGCTCTTTTGACACCAAAAACAATTTTAAGTGACACTATTTTAGCCAATTCTAGGTACTTGGAAGTCAAGCATCGTTTTTTTATTTCAAGGTGTTCCTTTAGATTGTAGGGCATTTGTAGATGGAAAGCCTCAGAGAGTCTGTTCTGACATGGATCTTGCCCTTGGCCTCAAGACCAGAGGTTGGCCTCCTGTTGGATACCCCTCAGAGTTCTCCCCACTCATCCCCTGCCCCAGTCCTGTCCCTCTGGCTGCTCTAAGCCACATGGCAGGGAGTCAGACCCTGGGCCTGGGATGCCTCTCCTCTCCCCGGGGTTGTAGCTCCCCCCACCACCCTTCACTCTGCCCTGTCCTCCCCTACCTTCCACTGCCTCTGCCTCCGAGAGCGGCCTCCGCTCACGGGCTCCCCCGCAGCTGTCCTGGCCTCCCTGCCTTCTGTGGCCTGCTCTTCCCCGCCCCGTCCCCGGCCCGGTCCCTTGCCCCCTTCACGCACAGACCGCATTCCGGAGCCATCTGGTGTAAGATTCTGGTTTGTTTGTTTTTCTCCTACCACTATCATAGTGTTTAAGATGCTGTATGTTTTACTTTTTGTTCTTGTCTGTTTCCATCACTAGTTTTCACGTTTTCTGAGGCAGGGACTCTAGTTTTGTCACCGTGCTCTGGAATGGGTCCAAGTCGGTGACTTACTGCATGCCCAAGTGCCCAGCGGTGTCCTTGCTGGAGCATGGTGGGCTTGCTGCTGCCTCCTCCAGAGGCCGCCTGGTACAGAACGAAAGCTCCATGCAGGCCCAGCTCTGTCTGATTTTACCCATGAGTGACCAGTGAACATGCAGAAACACAGTGAGTACACGGGCAGAAGTGTCCATCAGGACCCAGGAGTTTCGACTGTATAGCTTCTCAGATTTGGGACTGTTTTTGTCTTATTTCTGCTGATGTATAGATGATCAAATTTCCAGAGCAATTGCTGTGTTAAAATATGGAAGCAAGACTATGTTGACGGCAGTGAGAGGTAGACTACATTCAGTAAGCACAGATTGCTGGCAGTGTTCTGTTCAGATAGGTTGGTCAGATGATTTTAGTCATGCTTGACTTGTATCTTTTAATTGAGGATGACTTTGGGACTTTGATGCTACTTGTACTTATGTATTACAAATTTAAAGACTTTATACTTACTTTAAATCAGATTTTGGATGAATGAACATTTTGCATTTGAGTATAATTGAGCTGTATTTTAGTATTATAAAGTTTTCCCATAATAAAAAATTATTATTCCTCGAGATATTTAGTCTACAGACATTCAGCAGGCAATTTAAGAATTATATTAGGCAGAAGCTTTCCCTCTCTGTGTACTTCAGTTTGTTTCCCCATGAAGTATAATATTTGTGTTTCAATTCTTAAAACTTACACATTTTAATTAATAAAAGTTTCTTCTTTCGGGAACTGCCCTGTGGTTCTAAACTCACATCTCTTAAATTATACTTAGTCATGTAAATAAGCTGTGCTTTGCAACTTTGGGTTCTTAACCTTTGCTCTTTGCTATTAGCTTTATGTTTTTTTAATTATAAGAAAATAGAGGACAGTAGGGAAGTTATGACTTAAATGGACTGTTGTTATTACTGCATTCTTTTTTAAGGAAATGAAAAATGTTATTTATTTTGTCCAAATCAAGCAGAAACAAATAAAGAATATCTTGTACTGTTATTTTTGCTAAGCCTTTAATATCATCACAGTTTGATTCTTTACATGTACTCGTTATTTTTCCATTTTAATGATTGATAGTGTGCCCAGTTATTTATAGTGTCAAGCCTGTATTGTCCATAGTTATTACCTAATATGTAAAAAAGAATGAATGCCATTTTCAGTATATACAAATACCGTATTTGAATAATGAACTCACAGTCACTTAAAAATTACAAATATATTATTTTAGCCTCAAAACTGAGGTTCTCTAATATTATAGGAAAAGAACCAAAATAGCCCAGACATGTGGGCAGGGGAGGAGAGGCATTTATCTTTTTAGAAATTTTTTAAGTCTTAGCGGTTGGCATGTCTCTTCTATAAGGCCATAGTACTTTACAGCCTTACGTTGCCCGTTTGTGCAAACATGTCCAGATGAATTCAGTATTTAATGTTAAGAATCTTATAACATGCCAATTTGATTTGTAGCCTTTCATATCATAGAATGCTAATTAAAATCATATTTTCGCATATGTCATGCCTTTCATGTACATATGCAAATAGATTCTGTTGCCTTTCAGCTATTGGTAATTAACTTTATGAAGGACAGCTGTAATACATAATTAACAAAAATGTTTGCAAGCCCTTTTACTCTGAAAGTTATAATATCAATTTTTTTTTTTTTGGCTTATCAAGAGAACCATTTACGTCTGATGCTTCTGAATGAGATCTAAATTGTTCTAAATAATCACACAATGTAATTAAATTGATGTTGTACTGTGTTCAGAAGGAGACTGGTGTTCCATGGACTGACTTTTGATTCCTGTCCATTTCATATTTATGTCTTCAAAATTGAATTAAGTAAGCTGATTTGTGTATAAAATAAGATAGCGTGTCAGATAATCCTTTTTGTTTGTTTTAGTTAATTGATATCTTCTTGGTGCTGAAGTACTTTTTTTTTTTGCATGTGCCACAGACACACTAGACACATCATTTTTAAAACCTCTTTTCAAATTATTACCATGTTTTCAAGGAAGCTTCATGGAGGCTATTTATTTTCTCTTTACAGTCCCTTTAATATTTAATAAAATGACATTTTCTCAAACTCTTTCCATGGTTGAAGTGTGGGATCAACTAAGGGGCAGTGAGGATTACAGTGTCGGGAGTCACTTTGTCTCTCTAAAGACGGGGAAGGCAGTGACTGAGGTACAGTCACTGTTTCTGCCCCTGTTCGCGCACGAGGAAGACAGTGAACCAGTTCATTTAAATACGGTTATTTATTCCAGTTTTCAGGTATCACAGTACATGTGATCTGTAGGCAAGCGTCTTGTTTACCAGGAGTGCTGCTGTAATGTGCAATTTCATGTTACATTCGCATTTCAGTGCCTGTTAAGTACTTTGTGGATATGCTTTTAGCACAGTCATGTTTTAGTTCTGTAATTATTGTTATTTCTTTCTTTAGGGTTGCTTTTGTCATGAAGAAGCACTTAAATACGCATCTCCTAGGCAAGCATGGAGTTGGCACCCCGAAAGAAAGGTAATTTTTGCTCATTTAAAAAAATTTAGTAAGTGTGATTATATTTGCATTTTAGGCTTTGTTTAATGGTGTGAGTTCTAGAATTGATATCAAGTCAGTTTATCATGTTTAGCATTTCTGGTACTCTGTGGTTGGATGACATATTTCATACCATTCTTCCACAAGAATTTAATGTCATTTTAATTTTAAAATTCAGACCTAAAAATATTTGAAAAGGTTTGAGGGCCTTTGAATTTGTGAAATTGTGAAATAAACTTGAAACAGTCGAAAAGTTTATTTAGGAGGGGATTGACCTCTGCACTGTGTTCGGACGAGCTAAAATAGTAATGTAAAGGTAGACTTTGTTTTTTCCTGCATTTTTATTTTGAGGTTTTTAAACAGTATTTTTAAATTCTTACTGTAGAATTAAGCATTGCTGATACTAAAAAAGAAATACATCTTGTGTCATCCCCAAAATAATACAGTAGTTGCCATGTCATGAAAAATAACACTACAATTATTATGTCATCAACTGCCAGGCTTTCTTTTTTCCTGCTACTGTATCATAATTAGCTTCATCACATAGACTTAATTATATTAGGTGAGCAGAAGTAGAGCAATGTCAGCTAGCAGGTGAGTATGGCTACTTCGAACATTTTTGAATCTGTAAGATGTGCAGCTCACTCAGAGCTGGTGAAAATCCCTCTGTCCCTCCTTTAGAGACATAGTTGATTCCCCCCAGTTCTCTGCAGCAGTATCTGAAACTCTGTAGACACTCCCATAAACCTTTGGCTTTTAATAATTTTCTAAGATGCCAGTAATGATGCAGTCCGTTCCGTCAGTCTGCAGCCTACGGCCTCCTAGATCCTCTTCATTACTTGTAAATGCTTAATTCCCTTTTTAAAAACTTGAAAATGCTCTTACCAACATTTTCTGTGTTTATAAGCAATTTGACTTGACTGTTCTGTTGAAGGCGTATCGCTTTCTTTAGCGTTTTGGTTTGGACATGACTGCTGGGTCAGAATGTTGAGTGTCAACGTATGCCTACTCTTTATCTTTTGACTTCTGGTACTTCTCTTTGTAGCATTATATTTAATTTGAGCCAAACTGTATGTGTTGGGCATATCCTGAATGTATACTGTGTGAAATTCAACGTATTCTGTATTACTTACATTATGATTTGGGATTTGTCTAAGTTATGTTTCATGAATGTATAAGGAAGCAGAAACAAAACATTTTTAAGTACTATATTTCGTTGCTTTTACATGCATTATCTCAGTTAATCACTCTGTGATGTTATTAAGAGTGCATTATTATTCCAGGTTTTTTTATCTAAAGCCTGAGATTCAGGAATTTGCAATAATTTATGCAGTGTCTTATAATTAATGAATGTTAGAATTATTTTTCTGACTCGAATCCCATTGTCCTTCCTTGGACTAATTATCTGACACTGAGAATCTTTACAATTGGGTACTTAGGGATTTTGTTCCCCAAATAAATTTTGAATGAAAACAGTCTAGATCAGATGATTAATAAAAAGAAAATACCTCCCTACTGTAATTCAAATGTGTCATTTTGCTTTTTATCTAGGAATGAATAAAGGTTAAAAAAGTGTTCATATCATTTCATACTAATGAAAACTTCATCACTATATACATAGTTCTCTCCTCCAAGCACTTAAATACAGTAGGCATCTCCTGTGACAGGAGAGTGACGATCCCAGGTGCACTGTTCAGTTCCCATTACTTTTTCTGTGTGCTCCAGGAGCACTTGCTTGTTTCTACTCATTTCAGCCCCTGGCACCTGTAGGGAGGCTACACAGAGGGTAGAGGTATGTCTTTCTTCCCTTTGAGATGTGTTAAGCTTTTTCTCTGGCCTAGACATGATTTTGGTTCCTAAATTGGGAAAGGCATCTCAAGTGGGAATGCACGGACCCTGTCTTCTGGGTCCTGAGCCCCTTGAAGTTCAGGCTGTCGAGTTCCTCTCAGTTGGACATCTTCCATTGAATTGTTGTTTCCATTAAGACCTCTGTATTTCAGAACACTTCTTGTTTAGGATACCTCATTTTACTGCCCAGAAATAGTCAGAGGGCCTGGACCCCATGGCAGTAGACAGGTGGAGTTGGGGAGGGTCGCATTCAGGTGGCGAAGTCTAGCACAGTCGGTGCCAAAGGGCTCTTACTCCACCTTCTTCCCTGCCTCCGAAAGGGAACTGATGCCTTGTAATGGTTTTAGGAAACAAAGAAACTCTTCATCAGCATGTTGAACCATCACTTTTGAGCATAAGTGTTCTCTAAATTAAGTTAAACATTTTTTTCTTACCTATTTAAAACATTAATGCCTTGGCTATAATTTTGCAAGCTTGCTATATTTTAATTTCTCCAGGACAAAATAATCAGCTTACTATTTTATGTTTTAAATTTGATTCTCTCCTCTTAGGCATTGCATATTATAGCAAATAGTAATAGAAGTTAGCCAAATAGGCTGTGACAATTAAATTAATAATGCATTTTGTTTGCAAGTATTTAGGCCTTGTGCTTTGACTGATATATGCAAAAATGATAATTTATTACAAATAAATTCATATACTTGTACTATAGTTTGATCAACCAGTAAATTTTGTCAGCATGACTGTCATTAGCAACAGAAAGCTAGATAATTTCAAATATATGTGTTTTGACTTTATGAACACCTGAAGTGATGGCTTGTGTAAGAACAACTTTTTTTTTTTTTTTTTTTGGGGTCCCTAAATTTGCATGAACTTATTTTAAGGTAGTAAGTACACTACTGTATTTCAGAAGTCTTGTATACTTAATTATAAAGAAGTAAATATAGCCACATTTGATTTACATTCCAAAATAATAAACTCCAATTAATTGGCAAGTTCATTCTGAAGTATTTCCTATTTTAGATAAGTAATTTTGTTTGTAGTATAGTAAGCCAAAGTATCTTTATGACTCTGTGAGTTTGCTAACAGTAATGTAGAAAACGAGCCTAGGCACACTTGCCACAACCTCCAGGCCATAGTAATTTATGTCCTGTGGGAGCCAGGTGCGTATCATAATGCAGAAACCTGGCGTTCCTACTGGGAAGTCAGCTGGGTGACTTCGAGTGACTGTAACGGGGAGAAGGGAAGGGGCTCCTTGGGAACCGGAGTCGGTGGTGTCCCAGTGCCAGTGGAAGTTCGTGGCCCTGGTAGTGTCTCGGGAGGGCTCTTCTGCCAGCCCCTCAACTACTTTTACCAGTAGAGGATTTTAAATAGTATCTATGCATCAGAGAGTCTAAGAGCTAAATAATTTCATAATCAAAGGAAATGTACCTGTTTTTTCAAGTTTATTAATAAATGGAAGTTTTTGTGTTTTTTTTTCTTTTTGATGAAGCAGTTTTGAAGGCATCTGCTCAGGTTACAAGGCTCAGCCTTGCATTATTGTCCACTTGGGGGTGTTTAGCTCCCTCCCCCCCCAGGGAAGTGGGGGGCTCAGGGCTGATCAGTGCTTTTGTTCAGGTGAACGGATTTTCCCCAGACCTCCTTCCGACTCCTGAGCTCTTTTCCTTCTGGCTGGCTCTAGCTCCTCAGTTGGCTCTAGCTCCTTTTTCCAGACACTTGGGATTTGTGGCCGGCCAGCTCCCTTTCCATGGTACCTTTGATCTTACTGATGAATGCAGTCTTTCCCCCACCTGTCTCTGGGTTCCAGGTGTCACCGAGGCTAACTGCGGGTGGAAGCCCTGGCAGCTCTGACACTTGCTTCTCCTTTGCTCTGAGCCTGGGGACTGCACAGGACATCCCCTAGGCATTGGGTCGGCCTTGTCTCCTCTCCTTTCTCAGAAATGTTTATATGTTGGAATTTTATGAAAGCATCACGGTTTCTGCTTTTCAGTTCAGATGGAAATCACCCTTTTTCTTGAAACATGAAAGTATCCCAAACCCAGACATTTCTAGAAAAAGCATGTAGATGTGCACATGCATTTGGCTTTGAAACTTTGCCAGTAATAGTTTGGAGTGATTAGAACTTAGGTTACATTGATCTATCTGTCTATCTATTTATCTAAGGATTTTATTTATTTATCTGAGAGAAAGTGAGCCAGAGAGGGCAGGAGCAGGGGGAAGGGGCAGAGAGAGAGGCAGCAGCAGACTCCCTGCTGAGCCGAGCAGGAAGCCAGACGCCAGGCTGGATTCCAAGACCCTGGGCACATGACCTGAGCCCAAGACAGAGCTTCACCAACTGAGCCACCCAGGCACCGCAAAACTTAGGTTACTTTTCAATGAGAGAATAGCACATTTTATAAAAACTCTGAATGACATTTATTTAAATAGTTTCAAATTTTTCTTGCCAGAAGAGTGTGAGATTAACTCCTCTTACTGTCACTTGATTGTCCATTTGAAAGAAAGTTCCTTTGGATAAGTTGTCATAATTGCATGCATTTTATTTATTAAAGGGTCATCATCAGGGCATCTGAGTGCTGCAGTGGGTTAAGCCTCTGACTCTTGATCTGAGCTCAGGTCTTGATCTCAGTGTCCTGAGTTCAAGCCCCAGGTTGGGCTCCATCTGGATGGTGGGTGTGTCGCCCACTTAAAAAGAAAAGAAAAAGGACCATCATCTTCCTCAGTGTTTATTCCTTGTGAATTTCTGTAGGCTAAACACTGTTTTCTGTTCTACCACTGAAATGGGTAGCTTGCTCTCATGGATGCACTAAGGTCCTTTACTCTGTGTTGAATGAGAATCACGTGATATCTGTGGCGGGTCATTGTCAAACCTGTGGGTTCCTTTCTCTCTGCTGGCCTCAGGCTTGCTCTCACCCCTACTCACCTACTGTATATTGGTCTCTCTTATTTCTTCTTTTACTCTAGTGGCTGGCAGGGTTTTTTTTTCTTTTCTTTTCTTTTTTCTTTTTTTTATTTAGGAAGAATAAAGCAGTTAGGGACTCTTCTCTGTTTTATATATATATATATATATATATATAGAGAGAGAGAGAGAGAGAGAGAGAGAGATTGTTCTGATATAAATACACACACACACACACACACACACACACCCCAGAAAAAACTCTCTTGAGTCAAAATGGAGGAGAACATGTCTTCTTTCCATTTCGGCTTACTGAATTTTGATGAGTGGAAGGTTGTCATATTTTGATATCCTAGTAATGCATGAGCTCAGAACTCTCTTTCTTCTGTCTTTCCCCATTTCTCCATCTACAGACAGTATCCAGGGTAGAATTAGTACCCTGTGATCATTTGCGGTGGCTTTCCTGTGCACAAGTAGGACTGAACAGACATAGAGCACTGCTAAGTAATCACTTCTTCATGGAAAGATAGATAGAAGTCACTTCAATTCATCTAAAGCCAGGGATATTTATTATTTTTAGAAATTTCCTTTTATATTTTAATGACTTAAGCTGACAGTTATTAAGGGACATACAGAGATAAGTATATATTTTCCACGAAAGATATCTTATCAGTATCTGGGAAATATTTCTCAATTAAATGGGTAATTTAGATGTTCTGTGGTTGCTTCATGACAAACATTTTCTCACTGAAATGGGTATTTTCTACTTCTGACTTGATGAATTTTCCTGGTGGAAGTCAGCGGAGGTGTCAGTGGTCTAGAAGGTGGGGTTCTCCGATCCTCATTGCTGGTTGAAGTTTGCGGCTTACTTTCTGGGGAGGTCTTTGGACCTGATTGGAGATAATTCTTGTGGCTCATCCCGCAGGGGACGGAAAGAGCTCATCTAGGGCTGACGCCTTTGCCTGGTTCTGCTGAGGCACTCAGAGGCTCCGTGGACGGTCTGGCTTCCGCACATCTGTCCGATTGCTGGCGGTCCTGAATGCGCATTCCTTCCCTTCCCTTCCTGCCCGCTGCCCAGTGGGCAGCTCCGTGGCCAGAGAGCACCTTTTCTTCTCGCCTTGCTTGTGGTTTTTTTTTCCTCCAGTAAAATGGACGTCTTCGTTTTTGTGGTAATGACTTACATTTAAGGATGTTTGAAGGAGTAACCTTATAAAACTCCTATCTTTATTATGAAGTTAGTTCTCAGGTTGCTACTCATGAAAATATGGCCAGTTGATTTCTGGTCTGAGTTCCGGGAGAGGTTGTACTTTTCTGAAACCACTTGTCGTTTTGGTCCTAAGTAACAGCAAATCCCATAGATAATTGAATTTTCCTCTTTATGTTTACTGCTGGGAAGCTCAGTATCAGAATTATAGTCCATCTCTAGACAGTGGGCTTCATGGTACACACTTTATTTACTGCCGTTACTTCGGGTCTCATCATTTTTTCCCTTAGGGCAAATTCCCATTTTATGTAAGCAATATGTTGTAACCACCTCCCATAAATCAGCGCTCCCATAATTCAGGGGAAGTTTCGCGATGGGAGTTTTTGTGAAGTAGGGGCAGTGTTTAGGAGTGCACGTGCCTTCAGCTGTTTGGTTTGGGGCAGTGTGTTTAGTGGCGTGAAGTCCTGTTGCAGGACTTTTTAAAAGTTGTCCTGCTTTATGGTATGAAAACATAGCATACTTCCTTGTGCTGCTGCACCTGGTGCTTTTTGGTTCTCAAGATGATTGATTTTGAAGACTTCTTGCAGCTCAGGTGTGCTGAGCGGACAGAGCTAGCACGTCCTCCACGGGGAACGGAGTGGGATTGCCTCCCCTGCCTACCAGGGCAACCTCTGTAGCTGCGTCAGAAGTGAGTGCTGCTCTTGGGGTATCACCGTTACGCTGATCAAATGTAGTATTTCCTACTTTAATGGAAATTCTCATGTTGGCAGCAGAGGCATTGTAAGTGTTAATGTTTATATATATGTGTATGTTACAGAATTATAGCATTGTTTTTTACTCTTTCTAAACTTTATTCTTTAATTTTAAGCCAGCATGTTATTGAACATTCATCTCTGTATTTAATTCTTGGGCATTTAAAAAACACGAGTGTTATGCTCGGACTGGTGACCGTTTCCTAAACAATGCACAGTCTGCGGATCCTTGGTTCTTCACCTTACACAGCTCTCCCCCAACCTGCCCCCCACCCAGGTCGCTCCAGGCACACGGGAGGAGAACATGCCAGGCTCGTGCACACCTCACGGAGGGCCCCTGACTGTGTTCTGCTGGGAAGGCTCTAACTTCAGATTACACTTAAAATGCAGCCCTGCAAAAGGGTCTTTCCGGGCCATCCATCCTAAAATAGCACCAAACTGTCTTTTCATCAGAGTCTTATACCTAACAGAATTTTCTTCTGCCTTTATGTGTGTTTTCTCTCTCCGTCCTGACACGCGTCCCATCACCCCCAAGTCTGGGGGGCATGACAACAGAGGCTGTGTCATCCTTCTGCACCAGTACCATGTAGATTTGGGAACACAGTAGTAACTGAGGCAGTAGATGTTTACTGCAAGAATAAGCCAGTGAATCAATGAGATGCCTTTATCAGCAATTCCCATAATAACCCTTGTGCACAATTGCTTCGCCCCTAAAACTTGCCTTTGCATCGTTGTGTAGCTCTTCCGTTTCTTTCTACACATTATGGACACCTATACAATAACCAATCTCTTCTAAAGATAAAACTCATATACTGCTCAGGGATTATGGAAAGAGTTAGGATGAGCCTGGGAAACTGGACTGGACTCAGGCTGAAAAGAACGTCGAGTCCAGTGGCAGTTGCCTTTGACTCTGTCCATCAGAGGAAGCCTGGGAAGTCAGAGCTCTTGGAATTATGCATCCATCAGTGTGGAGTTTGGGCCCCAAGGAGAGACTGTGGGCCAGTGGGTTAGCATCGCCACAGAGATGGGTACTGCCGAGCACAGTCTCCTGACCTGGCTTGCTGCCGGGACCCTTCCCTCTTCCCAGCCCTAGCGCCAGCCCCAGCTCCTGCTCCTGAATCGTGCTGCAGATCCCCCCTGCAAGTTGGCCTTTTAATCATCCGTTTGATTTTGTTAGACACGTTCTTTTCTCAACTCCATCACCCATTTTCTTCTTCTCTTGCTCCCGTGGTTCCCCAGCCCTCCGCCGTGTGCACTCAGAGCGCATCATGTCTCTCTTGCTTACTGGTCCAGGTTTCCGGGCTTGGCCCCAGGCCCCTGTGCTAAAGCAGCCCCTTTCCCTCTTATTCCATCTCGGATTGATCTTGTTTTTCATCATCCGCCTGTGGAACGTTGGTGAATAAAGGGTAGACATGTGTATGGTTAGGAATTCCTCTACCCCCCCCCCCCACTCTGGCTCCCAAAAAAAGAAACCCAGAAGACTATAATAATACTGCATACATTATAATTATGTCATCCTGTACTAGTTCAGTGAGTTATTAGACCAGAGATGTATGGTTTAGTACTGATAGTCTTTATTACCATGACATCTGCTTTAATCTGTTGCCTCCTCTTACTCCCATATAGAATGAGAAATAAGACAGCTGAATCCTGTGCTGATGTGAACTGTCTATACCTTTTTTAGTGTGAATGTTCAGATTTCTTTTGCATGTATTGTTTATTGTGATGAATTAATTTTTAAGCATTATTGTTTTGTTTTGCTATGCTTTAGGAATTCACTCAGAGCTTGGATATAAGAGTATCTTCTGTTTTAACCTTTTTTAAGGCCAACGAATAAGTGATTCCACATACGATCAATCAAATATGGTAAATGTTCAGAATATAGGTGTTTTTCCCTGGCAGGCATCTAGAATATTTTTGGCTATTCTCTTCTTTTATTTCACTTAAATTACTTTTAGAACACTGGGGCTTATACATCTGGACTCTGACTAAAATATGCCTTAAGCTCTTATCTTTAATTCCCAGTCAGTGCCAGAATTAAAAAGAACAAAGGCCTATATGTTCACTGCAGCCTTCAATTATGCTTAATTACCAACTTTTATACAGTTTCATTATACAGTACTGACTTTCTGTGAGAGGTTCTTTATATTCATGGTGTCTTGGTAGTTGCTTATAAAAGTCCAAGATTAAAATTTTTCCTGAGGAATTTTCAGGAAACTTATAACCTTTCTGAAGTAATTTTTATAAAGTTGGATCAAAGCAAATGTGATCGATCATCTTAACAGATGGGAAAGGAGGTGTTCACATTTCCTTACAGAGCTCTCACGGGAGAAATCAAGGGTTCACGTAGGTTACTCTCTGAGATCTTTTCCTCCGTTTCTTGGTCCTGGGGTCACTTGTATAATCAGTTGTGAGCTTAGAACAAAGGGTGTCTCCACTGGTATCTTGGCTCTCCCAGCCTTCGTGCTGGCAGGAGACAACAAGCAGACATGATGTGCTCCATGAGACATATTGGTCCCGTAGTAATCCCAGTGCACTTTCATTTTGGCCAATCTTTGATTCCCTTTCAGAAGAACTATGATGTTGTTTGATGCTTCTAAAATGTTAGCACCTCCTAAGATTTGATCAAGTATATTAATGCTTAGGTTGAAAACCGTCAAATATTAGAACTTTCACATGAGTCCAGCTAAGTTTTGAGTTATTTCTAGCATATGATCTCAATACAGAGATCGGCTTTTCAGAGAAAGAGTCGTTTCTGTCGAGTTCTAATGTAATTGCAGTTCTTTCTTGTTTCATGGGTGCTTTTCTCGACCTGGCATGGGGCATTGCGTGTGATAGAGGAGTTGGGCCAAAGTAGCATGAAAAGTCTGAGCAGACCACGTGTGCTGTTCCCAACCCCGTGGGGGTGGAAGCTGCAGCTCTGTGTCCCCTGGGTCGGTCAGCCTGTATGGTCTTTCAGACAAGGTCCAGATTTTCTCTCACTGTAAGTCCTCCCCTACATTTTCATTCTCTGTAATCACTTCCTCCCACTGAGGTCAGCGTACTGCTTAATACATTTTCCGTTGTTTTCCTTTTAAAATAGGTGTATATGCCCTATTTCCATACAGGATGGTTTCTTGAGGGCATGGTTGGTGGCTTTCTTTCTCTGTTAGTTTTCCGAGGGTGATTGACACTCAGTGACTATGGTTAGATATAAGATACTAAAGTCTTCACAGAAGTTTTTCTTTTTTAAGATGGACTTTTTCTTTGTTGGTCTAATATGTGATTGATGGTCACACTGTGAAACAGGTATTGCAGAATAAGAGAGTTCTCTGTGCCTGTAGATGGTCCTGCCTCTTAGTGTAACAGGGTCAGTGCCTTCTTCTGGGTCACTGTGGCCTTCCATCTCTTCTGTGATGCTGAGCATGGCGCGTGTTCTCAGCTCTCGGGGCTGTGCTGAAATGAGCATGAATTTATAGTCGAACGAGTATGAAATGCTTTCAGTTGCTAATGTCTAAGTAATATGTGTACCCCTTTTTCCATGCTAAGCTGATTCAGCAAATGATTATGGGAAACGGGTTCAGCAGAACATATGTATGAAAGTTTTTATTTAAATTAAACCTGAATTTTTTGCATGTTAATTACAACTAATAATTTTCTGTTCTCATAGCATTCAAAATGTCTTTGTCTCATTTGATATTTATAATTAAGTAATATGGGTACGTTGTATATTATCAGCAAATAGGAAGTGACAGACTTATTGCTAGATATCAAGGTTTTAAAAATTTATGGTTTGGCTTTTTAAAAAATATGTTGTTTATATGATTACCAGATTTTGGAGATGAGGAAAAATTTTAACAAAATAATTAACCCAATGTTTATTGTCTTGTTATTAGTACTTACAGTTACGGTTTCTGAATGTACTTCAAGGCTTCAGTGAATTTTTGAGTTTTCTTTTTTGCTTAAACATAAAAAAAAAAAGTACATGGAATATAGCCTTATAATACCAAATGAAAAAGCAGGGCTGCTCCATCTGAACTTGGAAGAGGGTCCCAGTGACCCACCCCATCCATGATGGAGCATCTTCTCTGCATGTTGGAAAAGCTGTGGGCTCCTCAGCAGAGTAAAGAAGATGTGTCTTTATACACACAGCTCTTACTTGTCCTGGAGGCTATTAACTTTTACAGCGTTAGCCTTCCTAATATTGTTGATGCCTGAGTGATCAGACATTATTTCAGTTTCTCTGGACATTCTGCTTCAAAGCGGATGGGCTCCAAGGCCACTGAGTCAGAGCTGCTAAGTCAGGCCGCTGCTCCAGCCCCAGGCACCCAGCTTGGCCCAGGCCAGTTCTGCTGTGCTCTTCCTGTCACCCAGCCCTGGTGCCACTGGAGAAGTGCTTACAGCCCTAGCAGCTTAATCAAGTGGGTTCCGCTGTTGGGAGCTGATGTTGAAAATAAGGAAAGAATGAGAAGAAAATTTAAGAAAGTAATCATTCACAGCAGGAAGTACGAGGTCAAGATAAATTAAAATCCGGAATGTAACATTCTCCTTCTCAGCTCTGGTGGTGAATCCACAGATTTCCGTTAGATCGTTGAATGCATAAACCGGCTAAGGTGGTGCCCGCAGCGTACCTGCCGTCGCCACAGATGAGCTTCGGTCCAGTTTTGTGCCTTGAGGTCTCTGGAGTAAGACCATCATTTCCCACATTCCGATGCCCCCCAGTCGTGTGACTTCTGTACAGCAAAGCGAACATAGTGCTAAAGACTTGTACCAGGTCCCATGGCCGGGGAAAGAAGTGCTCCACTGAGGGAAGGAGAAAATCTTACTGAACGCTGGACAGATGGCTCTCTTACTGGTAGTGCTGGTAAGGGGAGACATCATACTTGCAGCAAAATCGTCATTAGTTAGAAAATCATTAGTCTTTCAAAGTTTATCTGAAATATCAGTGCGAACTGTTAATTCATATTGCTGTTTAATTCACTTTTATATGAGAAAGGTTTGATTTGGAAATCTTAGGAAGTATCTTCCTTTCTGTGGTGTGAGGTTACAGTGGAGGGACCCTATGTCCACCGTGTTGTCAGGAAGCGGTTTCTTCAGAGCACAGAGCTTCCTGGAGAAAGGTCCTGAAGCCAGCTCCTGTCCCTCATGGGCGGTCCCTATACTGACGGCAGTGGGCTTCCAGGCAGCCGTGCCCGAGCTCTCTTGCTTGGGGTCCTGCTGAGGCTCCAGCAGTGTCCGAGCTCTGTCCTGGGAGGTGCAGGTGCTTGGATCCGGGGATGGACATCGTGGATGTCGGTGGGAAATGGCTTCCATTGCACGCAGCCATGCGCTGCTTCACCGTGGCGCGCTCACGGATGCCACCCTAGTCCCCTCGGCCCTCTGTGCTCCAGCTGGAAGGTAGGAGTGCTCTGCTGGGCTGTGCCAGTGTGGCCACCGCTCACGGCTCAGTGTGCTGTGTCCATGTCCTCTTGCGTGTCTCCTGTCTGACGTCATCCTCCCTCATCGTTTTGGTCGTGGGGACTTAGGTTGATGTCACTACAGAAATGGCATTCTGAATTAAGTGTAGAGTTCATTTCTTTTCCTTCTTGGAAGGAGTCATAGCTTTATTAATGAATTTGGGCTGTATTTATAGAATCCGGAAGATAAAAGGGGTCGCTTAATTTTTTAAAAAATAGTTTATAATTTTTCATGAAGGACAGTATATTCTATAGGGCTTTCTGAAGGTCTCAGTTCATATGCCTTGCAGATGTCAGTGGTTTGCTACATTTAATTTCTCCTAACACCGGGTAGCTTATTGCAGAATTAGCTTGTTGT